>NW_015645061.1:168286-173707 GCF_001515625.1 Sinocyclocheilus rhinocerous
GTTAGCAAAACATTATTTGATCCTTTTTGTTGGCTGGGTAAACAATGCTGGAGGCTTCATCTTGAGTACCTTAGATCACCACACTGGTGATCAGAACTTCTGAAGAAACGTCAAACATTGTTTACTCAAGTGACTTATCAGATTCTGTCTGATAATGGTAGAACTTATTTTCTCTCTTTAAATCTTTGTACATTTACACTCTACTGAATATAAATCTATACCAAAGTACCCTACATTTTCATTTTATGAACAACTATATATTTAATCTAGAAACTAGAATAATCCTGGCGTATAACTACTCTTATACATTATCATTGTTTTTACATAATAAAATATTTTCTTAATTTATATATGAAACCTATTTAGTTGGTTAATATAATACAAAACCACAACAACAACGTTTTGATAATAAACTTCTATTGTTTCAGACAGATGTAATTCCAGCTGCTGCAGTGGGACACAGAGGTTTTGCTGTCGCAGAAAAGCATGTAGAAATGCCTCAAGTCGTGAACCCAATTTCAACAAATTTTTTTATTTAAGAGGACAAGAGATTTTTCAGGAACCTGTCAAAATCTTTTTTTTATATATATTTTCATACAAGACAATATGGGTGAAACTATTTCATATTTGGGGTTTCTTGACGTATTTTTCACATCCACATGTATGCATAAATGTTGTGGATCTGTGCACAAGCTGCAGTGAAGTGTCAGGATCATGGACCTGTTTTGTTGTGTTTTGACCCTGTTTCTGTTCCTGTGTTCCCTTATTTGGTCATGTTCATGTCCTCGTTTAGTTAATTAGTCATTCTGTGCACCTGTGTTTGGTAATTATCCTGTGTTTATAAGTTCTTGTCTGTGCATTTCTCCTCTGTCGGGTCTACTTGTTGTGTACGTGTGTTTGCGCCAGCACCCTTTGTGTAGATTTCCCCTGTGTTCCTTGGATTAATGACTTTTGATTGTACTCCTCGTTTCCCTCATACTCCTTCCTACAGCGTGCCGTGACAGAAGACCCGACCGAATACAGTTACCTCCGTGTGTCTACCCTCTGTTTTTGTTTCCTGTTTTCTCACAGTGTTTTTGTTTCAAATTAACTGCTAATACGTTTGCCACTTACAGATCATTTTCCTGAATAAATAAAGGACAAAGTATATATTTTCATCTCATTTGTTTGATTGGATTCTTTTGTCAATTTTCAGGTTTGCGTGAAAATCTGATGATGTTTTGGGTTATATTTATGCAGAAATATAGACAATTCTAAAGGGTTCACAAACTTTCAAGCAGCACAGTATAAATTTATAAAATATAAATTAGGAAAATTATAAAAAAAAAAAAAAACCTATTTACTCAAAACATCACATTTGACATTTAAACAATCTTTTTAGACAGTTAATATTTGGAATAATTTATGTAGACAGTTTTTTTTTACTTTTATTGTAGTTTCATCGAGGTTGTGGTCTGATAGCATCGAAAGAATTACAACTATGATAAAATTAAGGATTATTATGATTGTATGAACATGCATTTTCATTAAAATCACCTGATTAATGTTTGTACTACGTGCAATAATGTACTAATGTGTGTATTGAGTGTTGATTGATATTCGCTTAAATTCTGATTCTGGCAAAATATCAGTGCTGGTACTACTAGATCTCAGTGCTGTGTTTGACACTGTTGGTCATAACATAGTCCTAGAGAGACTGGAAAACTGGGTCGGGCTTTCTGGGATGGTAATCAAATTTTTCAGGTCATACTTAGAAGGGAGAGGTTATTATGTGAGTATAGGAGAGTACAAGTCTAAGTGGACGTCCATGACATGCGAAGTCCCACAAGGCTCAATTCTTGCACCGCTCTTGTTTAGCCTGTATATGCTCCCACTAAGTCAAATAATGAGAAAGAACCAAATCACCTATCACAGCTATGCAGATGGAATGAGCACTGTGCAATGTCCGAACTGATTGCACTGTATTTTATGCATAATCATTTTCAGTTTTAATTTCTTTTTAAACCTCTTAAATCAATTTTTAAATCATTTTCAAAGTTTTTAAATTCCTTGTTTTATTGTTGTGATTATTTTTTTTATTATTTTCTTTTCTTTTATGTAAAGCACTTTGAATTACCATTGTGTATGAAATATGCTATATAAATAAACTTGCCTTGCCTTGCCTTGTGTGAAACTTTTAACATTAAATTTATATATAGGCCCGTGGGGTAAGATGAGCCACCCAGAACTTGCACAAAAGGCCCTGAGTCGCATGTTGTTACTAGTGTTATTATTTTTAAATGTAACACTTATTGTAATTAATGGGGTTATTATGTAATATTTTCTTGAATTAGATTTACATTTCCGACATCTTTGCGTGCAAATCATTAAATTTGCATTCATAGTATTGCTGACATATCTTCAATTAAAATATGGGCAATTAAATATGTAAAAATTCATATGCCTGTATGTAAGTATTTTCCTCATTCATATATGAGACCTATTTAGTTAGTTAATCAAAAAAATATATATACTGTATATTGCTTTGATAATAAACTTTTATTGCTTTATTCCAGCTGCTGCAGTGGGACACAGAGGTTTTGCTGTCGCAAAAAAAAGCAAATGCTTCAAGTCATGAGCCCAATTTCAACACATTTTTATTTAAGAGGGCCAGGGATTTTTCAGGAACCTGTCAAATTATTTTTTAATATATTTTCATTCAAGACGATATGAGTGAAACTATTTCATATTTGAGGTTTCTTCACGTTTTGAAACATTTTTCATCATAAAAAGCCAAGGGACTTGTTTGTCACCATATTTTAAGAAAGATCCACATGAATGCATAAAGTTGTGGATGTGTGCAAAAGCTGCAGTGAAGCGTTTATAAGCTCTGCTCTACTTCACACGTTTGATCTTCATGGTGATGGTCTTCAGAGGATCCCAGCTGTTCTTCCAGTAATACCAGGTGGCTCCAATATCCATTAATGTACCATCATTCTCCCACAAATAGTGACCAGTGGGGTTTGTGTAATAACATTTGTTGTACCAAAACCCTCCTCCAAAGTATATCATAGCACAATTGCTTCCTGAATTATCTTGGTCTTTGTCATAGGTGGAGAACATCATCCCATTGTGATAATATAAAGAGTCACCTACAGAAAGGAGAAACTTTCATTTAGACGTCTAAAATAAAGTGACTTAAAAAAATAAAAAAATAAAATATGTTTTATTAAAAGTATTAGTTTAGCCCTTGTGCGACCTTTTGGACATTTTTGTCCTTTTCAGTTTTGTTTTGTTGATCATTTTGCCTGTGTTATTGCCAACTGCATACATTTTGGCACAGGTGTGTATTTTTATTGGAATTTTACTATTTCACTTCCATTTCCTTTAATAAATCTGTTTTGCACTAGGTACAAAAAATTGTTCCTCTCAGGACCTTAAGGACAAAAATGTCCCCATTGAAACCCATTAAAACTGCTATTTTTAAACGCAGTGCCTTATAGTTAAAACTCCTTCATTACTATCATTTTATGTGCTTAAATTCTTCATTTCACTCATGCATTCGGAAACTGGAAAATGAAACATCTGTAGTTTGTTTCACCTGCTCCTCCATTTACAAAGCCGCTAACATGCAGTTTGTACCCAGCAGCCTCAGAGTCCACAGAGAAAGACTCGTACAGAGCGTAAGCCTTCTTCCCTTCAAAGTCCTCCAAATCCACTCTGAGTTTATAGTGATGCCTGCGCGTCAGCTGATGAAGAAACTCTAATCCTGTTAAAAACATGAAACTGGTTTAATAACTTTAACAACAAATATAATCTGCATTTATACTGCAGTCCTTGATTGTTTATTCTTTCACTGTTTGCCTTTTTAAGCCCGAAACGTCTCACTAAATCACTCACCCAGCCAGTATTCGCCTGTTTTATTACCGAAACCCTTCTTATAACTCTCCCATGGCCTGAAGAAATTCACCTCGCCGTCCATTCGCCTGAGAAACACCTGAAACATTCAGAAATCATTCATTGCTTTCACACATCATTCATCTTTTAAGAAGATGTTTTGACAAGCTTTGTTGTGTAACTAATGTAAATTCTGTTGTGTGATTTCCAACAAATAAAAGAACTGAGCGACTGTTTGAGTCTATTTTGCTTATTATAGTTACTAGAAATCGTGGTGTCATTCACACTGGGGTGCATCTGATTATAAAATATCCTTCTGCGAGATAAAACACATTGAAACGCATACCGTCCAGTGTCCCCTGTCATTTTTTTCGCCGGACTCCACATCACAGTAGACCTGCACTGCTCCATCTGCTGAGGTGATGGTGTACACGCCGCTGGTACTATATTCACTCGCATAAATATCAGAGCAGTCTTTGGCAAGAAGAGAATTTGATTTGACTTCATCAGTGCCCATCAAGACGGGAAACAGCGCAGACAAACACAGCAACACCTGAGAGACACAAACTCAAGATCTGAGTCTGATGATCGACGTCTGATAAAATCACACTCACATTCTCACATACAGAAACTCACAATCATGTTTGTGATCATCGCTTCAGACGTCCAGCTCGGAGGATCAGATGCTCCTGAAATACAGTTCAGACAAACACAGTCACTTTATTTGAGTATGAACATGCATTCTGTAATTTTCTGAAGAAAGAAACCATATTATAGATTTGCTGAGACCTGCATAATGATAAAACTCACTGTATGCGCTCAGAATCTTGTGAATGTTCAGGCGATGGAGGAGTATTTTTATATTTCTGATCATCAGGATCCTCCTCTTTATCTGACATTTACCAAAAAAACGTCTTTATAGGACAGTCATGGGTTGGATTCCATAAAAGGACAATTTTTGTTCATTTTGCAACCTTTTATTATCATCAGAGGAATTGAAAAGGAAATTTATTTCAACAACATTGATTTTATCTGAATGCAACCAACGCCTCAAGAAAAAATGTAAAAGTTAAAGGGCTAGTTCACCCAAAAAAAAAAATGTTGTCATTATTTATTTACTCTCATGTTGTTCTAAACCTGTATGAGTTTCTTTCTTCTGTTGAACATAAAACATTTTGAAGAATGTTAGTAACCAGACAGTTGTTGGGAGCCAATAGAACTGTCCCTTTAAGAAAGCCCTTATTGTTCATTCATTTATAAAGATTTTCTCAGCTTTAGGTGTTTGCTGACTTTTCCTGGTGACTTTATGATATGTAGACATACCAAAAATGTTGGCTGATGTTGGGGACTGTAATTGAACACCATTGCAGTGACATGCTGTTAAACAGAATCAAGCTATGTGCTTAACCACAATAATGTTACACTGTAATGCACTGGTTATATTTCAATGAGATGCACATTAAAGCAGCATCCAAACTGCAATGTTTAACACACACATGCACACACACACACACACACAGGTTTGTTTTTGTGAAAAGTGGGGAC
>NW_015645061.1:173831-182843 GCF_001515625.1 Sinocyclocheilus rhinocerous
CACACACACACACACACACACACACTCACACACGCACACACACACACACACACATTTAAATATTGCTCAATGGTATAAGAGTAAACTATAACGGATTATTCTAAAAAGAAAACCAATTTGAAAAACATAAAATGGTGAGGTATAGACTTAAAGAAAATTAATTGATGATTCAGTGATGTCAGAGTGAAAATGTACAAAGATTTAAAGGGAGAAAAAAAAGTTGTGCCATTATCAGACAGAATCTGATAAGATGCTTGAGTAAATGTTTGAAGTTTCTTCAGAGGTTTTGATCACCAGTGTGGCAATCTGGTACCCAAGATGAAGCCTGCAGCATCATTTACCCAGCTAGCAAACATACTCTAAAAATGTTTTGCTAATATTCCCATTAAGCTATAATAACATATCTTAATGTTGTCTCAAAATTCAAAACATCCCGTTTTTAAGTGTTTTTAATTGGTTATGGGAACATTAAGGAAACATTCCATTTGATCATTTTGCAAACAATACGGGATTGTTACTTTTGAATGTTCTATGAACATTCTGAAATGAGTATTATTGTATTGCTAAATAATGTTTTGACACAGATCGCTGGCGTGATGAACTTGAAGCACTACAATGACTCTACTTTTTCACAACAGATGTTTTGAAATTGTTCCAGTGCCTTGAAATGTTGCAATTTTTGACCTAATGTCCTTCAGTCATGAATTAACTGCTGAAAACATGTTAAACACACCTAAACCTGTGCAGTCGCATGCAAGAGTGATATAACGTCAGGTTTAAGGTCCAATTCTGTCGGTTTAATGGTCTTATCTGTGTATTTGTCTACAGCTACTGGCATCGTTTATTACAAAATATGACTAAAAGTATGTGAACACCCCTTTCTGTTTTTGGGTTTGGCTGTTCTAGTCATTTCTATGAGGATAAATCTTAATTCTACACACATGCAGTGACATTCTAAAGATAATGGAGTCTGGTGTGGAAGTTTAAAAACTGTCTTGCAAGCAAAACATCTCTCTGGTGACACTCCAGGTAACAAAAACCTTGCGGGAACATTATTTTGAAATGTTTCTAAAACATTGAAAAGTCTGGTTTTCTTGGCATAATTATATATAATTACATATAACATAAATTAATAAGATATAAACAAAGTTCAAAGCTCTGATGCCTGAACTGAACTGTCTTTAATACTGGGCATATCAGATGTTATAAATATAAAAAACAGGAACTTTCTAAAAAAAAACAAAAAAAAAAACAGGAACATACAGAGGGTGCAAGATAAAAACAAAATTCATTATTGTTGATTCATGATATTGTAATCATGATTATTAATGTCAAAGTTTTTGCACGCCGTGTTCTTCTGAGAGCTGCTTATGAATTAGTTCATTGCTGTTTTATGGAAATTCAATAATTCACATTGGTTCTCTTAAGATGTGTTTACACAGCCGAGTTAAGGCTGCTCTGTGCCTGCTCAAAATTCAGTGTAAAGATGCAATGCTGCATAATACAGCCGGATTAAATTATTCCTGCTCAGACCCACCTTACACCCTAGTATCAGAGTATACCGTTGCAATTGCTGTGTAAATGCATTTATGCCACCTCTGAGACTCAAGCAGCACTGTCTGCATAACGCACCTAAATGCCACTTCAGAAGTGCTTCTGTCCCACCTTTGCCCTGCAAATGTGGCATCATTAGTATAGCATGTTCACACTCACTCAACAAACGCCCACGCATGCGCACACGAGAGAGAGAGAGTGTGTGTGTGTGAGTGAGTGAGTGTGTGTGTGTGTGTGTGTGTATATGAACAGCATGGCCAACATCGCGGTCCAGCGGATCAAGCGGGAATTTAAAGAGGTCCTTAAAAGCGAAGAGGTGCGTTTAACACCGACACACACGCATGCGTTTTACATGACAGCTGTCAATCAATCATATTTCATGACTCACACATGTGCATTTATTCATGTGAGATTACTCACACACACATGCAGCTGATCTGTTTTGACTCGTGCATCGAGATAACGCAGTTTCATGTGTGTTTGATTTGTCAGATGAGCGGTTTGGAGAATATTATGGGGCGTTTGTCCCGTCCAGGCCGAGCCGTATTGCTAAACGAGTCCAAACCCGCCGAACCGAGTCACATCACAGCACTGGCCTCTAAATGTGCTATTTAATCGTTTACACAGCGCTTATTGTGTCGAGACAGTGCTTTGATGTGTATTCCTGTGTTTGTTGTGTTTTTAATAAAGGCCCGTGAGTGTGTATGTGATTAGCCGCGTGCTAACTGAAGGACAGCTAACTTAGCTTCATAAACACACACACATTTTCTCACGTTTGACATTTAAACTGTGTTTTTAGACTCACGAGTTAATATTTGAGATAATTTATGTAGGCTGGCTGGTTTGTGAACTTTTATTTAAGTTTGATCGAGATTGTGGTCTCATCGTGTATAGCATCGAAAGAATCACGATTATGATAAAATGAAGCATTATTTTGATTTGTACGAACACACATTTAGATTAAAATCACCTGTTTAATGTATGTACTGTAAAGAATACGTGCGATAATGTACTAATGTGTGTATTGAGTGTTGTGTGGAACTTTTAACATTAAAACTTCAGCACAAATTAAGTGAATTTACCATCTATCTCTGATCCCTATTTAAATACTCATTAAACTTAAATTATAGGTGCAAAATTGGGTATAACTCACTGTAGTAAGCTGTCAGTGTGATTTTGTTAAGTTGTCACAGCTGTCACCCACAAATAAAGTGCCAAAATACCATGGTATTACCATGGTACCAAAACCACCATATACAATAATGTTTTTGTTTGTTTGTTTGTTTTGTTTAGTTTTTTTAAGTACAATGGAGTATAATGTAAATACCATATTACATTATCTTTCTGTAGGATGATTTACCGTATAATACCATCTCTGTACCACAAATACAGCATTTTATTTTTATTTTTTTTGCAAGAATTTGTAGTTTTAGCTTTTGAGTTTGGGTTTTGGATTTATTGGGTTTGAATTTTGGGTTCCGTTTTGAAGTTTGTGGTCTTGACTTTTGATTTTGTCCAGTTTTTCCATTTAAATTTCAAATGTTAAATTTAACGTTAACTAAATTTTGGCGTTTCTAGACATTTTCTACTCTAATTTTGGCAGAATTCTGTGGAATGGGTTTAAAAATGTGAACTATGTCAGTTGTTGACTAATTGTTCTGACACTTTATTTTCACAGACGAGTAAAAACCAAATCAAGGTGGATTTAGTGGATGAGAATTTCACAGAACTAAAGGGGGAGATCGCAGGACCGCCAGATACGCCTTATGAAGGTCAGAGAAAAGATGTGATTCTGAACTGCTGACTGTGTTTCTGAAAACTTCTTAATTTTAGACCTGAAATACCATTTCTGATTGCAAAGATATCTTTGGCAGTGTGGGCAGGTGCCAAATCCTGCTGGAAATTATTAATGTCAAAGTTTTTGCACGCCGTGTTCTTCTGAGAGCTGCTTATGAATTAGTTCATTGCTGTTTTATGGAAATTCAATAATTCACATTGGTTCTCTTAAGATGTGTTTACACAGCCGAGTTAAGGCTGCTCTGTGCCTGCTCAAAATTCAGTGTAAAGATGCAATGCTGCATAATACAGCCGGATTAAATTATTCCTGCTCAGACCCACCTTACACCCTAGTATCAGAGTATACCGTTGCAATTGCTGTGTAAATGCATTTATGCCACCTCTGAGACTCAAGCAGCACTGTCTGCATAACGCACCTAAATGCCACTTCAGAAGTGCTTCTGTCCCACCTTTGCCCTGCAAATGTGGCATCATTAGTATAGCATGAAAAACAAAATGGTTATGCAAATTGGGAAAACATTATACACAGAATATGAGCGATGGACATTAATGCAGTGCTGTGATCTAAAGGTTGTGCAAAAGGTACTGATAATCAGGAAGCATTAGCTGCTGATACCAAGACACATGTCCATAAACTGTACCATATATTGGAGAGAGAGAGAGAGAGAGAGAGAGAGAGAGATTTTTTGATTTTTCAAAAAACATTTATTACAGAAACTGTTTACAAACATAAAACCATTACATTTAAAATATACATCACATCATGTTTATAGAAAAAGTGAAAAGTACATTTCCTTTTCAGTAACTAACCACAATGCCCCTCTATGACACCATATATTTTCAAAGACTTCTAGACAATTTGTAGCTTTATAAAAATAAAAATCAATTAGAAGTCTTGATTTAATCATAGCCGTAAACATCATTACAACATTATAATCACCTTTTTGTTCAATTTTTTTCTTTCTGCTAACATATATTGCCATTTTTTTCTGAAAACTTCTTAATTTTAGACCTGAAATACCATTTCTGATTGCAAAGATATCTGCAGTATTTAGGCTAATATATGCTTTTTGAAGATTTAATTTTCATACCATCTGCAATACACAGAGTCCAAATGTTTTTCCACATTTGCCAGTGGGCAGAATTGAGCAAATGCACTGATAAAGTGCTTTTCTTTTTACCATATTTTGCATTATACTTATGAAAAATACATTTGTTCTATTTGTTCCCATGACAGTGTGGTTATTCTGGCAAAAGTCTCTCAAAGTTATGAACAAATGTTCTTCAGTAACGTTAATAGAATGTTCCCTTTAATAATGTTATCAAAATGTTAGCACAACATTATTTATAATTCATTCATGGAGTGTTCTTTCCTGAAACGTTTCAGTTAGTTATGTTTTTTAAATGTTACTACTCATTTCAGAATGTTCAGAGAACATTCAAAAGTAACATTCTCAGAATGTTTGTAAAATTATAATATGGAATGTTCCATTAACACTCACATAACCAAGTAAAAAATTTTTGAATGTTCAGAGAACATTCAGAAATAACAATGTTATAATTTAATGTGAACGACCGTTAGCAAAACGTTCTTGGAAGATATTTTTGTTAGCTGGGGTATGATGTTGATTTTATATCTTGCTTTGATTTTGGCTCTACTTTCTGTCTTGTTTTGTAGGTGGCAGATATCAGCTAGAAATTAAAATTCCAGAGACATATCCATTTAATCCTCCAAAGGTGAGTAACGAGACGATGATGTTCTGCCGAGTCAAAATACTGGCCGATCTAGTTAAACTGGGTTTGTTGTTACAGACTCTTGCTCAGAAACATGTGGGGCTGTATTTACATGATTTGTGATATTAGGTAGGGCTGCACGGATAAATCAAAATGGAATCGAGATCGCAATTCGACAGAAGCTGCGATTGTCATGCGTATCTTTCAGTGAAGCACGGTTCTGTGATCAGCAGTAAATCTCCATCCGAAGGCCAGAGGGCGCAGACGCGCTGAAACTCCAAATACGCCTCGCAGAAGAAACCCAGAAAATGCCTATAGCGGTAGCTGGATAAACAGAAGATTTAACTGCTTTTGTTGAAATGCGCAACGGAGATAGAGAAATTTTAACTGATAAAACTTGAAGACAATAAACATACGATTGCACAAAATATATGGTTTATCTGTGTTCTTCAAGCAATCTTGGGTATTTTTCATAAGGAAAGTATATTTATAATGCAGTGCTAATCGATAGCCTTTATCACTGTGTACACTATCGTTCTGTAATATGAAACCACGTCTGGTCACAAAAAGAAGTTATTTCAAACACTCGACTATGTTATTAAGTTAATTTGGAGAAAAAGCATGTCAATAAATGATATCTTTGTTGCACAACAGGTTTAAACAGGCTCATACACATGCAAAACTGTGCTACTGTGCTACATTTATTCAGACTGATTTTTTGTCGCACTGTACAGCCCTGACCAAACCAGTTCAAGATTGTAGAAGGAGCTCCTCATTTAGCGATAAACTCCTCCTAAAATTCACGTCCGCCTTCCGCACTGTCGCACACAGAAATATGTCAACTACTAAACTTTATCGTTATTATCGCGGGAAGACTAATTCTTATCGTGGGGAGAATTTTTACCGGTATTTTGCAAACTATAAGACATCGCCCATCCCTATGTGCAACAAAAAGTGGTGGAAAAATGCCTTTCATGTAGCATTCAGGGCCCTTAAAAAATTTCATTTTAGTTTGATCAAATTTATGTCCAAAAAAGTCTTACATTCTGTATCATAAATAGTGTAACAAAGGGCTGGAAAAAAGAAATTGTGATGCATTCTAATGTGATTATTACACTTTTAAATGGCAAAGATTAAATGAAATTATTGTGTGCGCTGCACATTTTAAAGTAAAAATGCTGTGCTGATGTACTGTTGATGAATTTTGATTTTGAATTTTAAAAAACCATGCAGTAATGTAGATGTACTATACCGTTCAATTATTGATTTATTTTTTTGAAAATTGATATTAAGCAGGGATGCATTAAACTGATCAAAAGTGCCTCTAAAGACTTGTATAATGTCACAAAATATTTCTGTTTCAATTAAATGCAGTTCTTTTTAACTTTCTATTCATCTGTGAATCCTGAAAAATAAAATGTCTCACAGTTTCCAGAAAAATATTGAGCAGCACAACTGTGTTCAACATTGATAATAATCAGAAATGTTTCTTGATCAGCAAATCAGCATATTAGAATGATTTCTGAAGATCATGTGACACTGAAGACTGGAGTAATGATGCTGAAAATTCAGCTGTGCATCACAGAAATAAATTACATTTTACAATATATTTACATAGAAAACAGCTATTTTAAATTGTAATAATATTTCACATTTTTACTGTATTTTTGATCAAATACATGCAGAAGAGACTTCTTTCAAAAACATTTTAAAAAGTCTTACCAACCTCAGACTTTTGAAGAGTAGTGTATACTGTATATATCACCGTAGTTTCACTCACATGCACGTTTTCTCCTTGAAAAACATAAAATTACTTGCTAATATAAACAAGCATGTTTTGAGTCTGAATTGGTCACTTCCTCTTTTTACATTCTTTATTTCCTGTCTGGAAGTATAAACAGAACCCAGAGATGTTCAAACAGACGGCTCGACTCTGGTCACATGTTTACGCAGGAGCTCCCGTCTCCAGCCCAGACTACACACGCAAAATAGACAAACTCTGCGCTATGGGCTTTGATAAAGTGAGTAAATACACACACATTGATACACATTTGTATGGAAGCTTGTTTTACAAAAAAAAAAACATAATTGCGACATTTTATCTCACAATTTGACCTTTTTTTCCCCTAATTTTGAATTTACAGCTCACAACCTGTGCTTTGTTTCTCAGTATTGCAAGATATAAACTCAGATTTGCAAAAAAAGTTTGAATTGTGTGCTATAAATTGTGAAATATAACTCACAATTGCAAGAACAAATGGGAATTGTGTGGTAAAAAATTTTTTTAAATAACAGTTACCTTACTTTTTTTTTCTGTGGTGGAAACAAAAAGTCAGAACTGCGAGAAGTAAACTCAGAATTCTGATAAAAAAAAAAAAAGTCTGAATTATGAGAGAAAAGTCACAATTACCTTTATTTTTTTTTATTCTGTGGCAGAAACAATCTTCCATACATTTGTGTATATCACATTTATTGCAGTTTTTCAAAGCTGGAAAATAATTATCACAAACTTCTCTTTCTGTAGCACTTCTGTGCCAAATATTTGTCCAAAAAGCATATGCACATACTTCTATATGTGTGCTGTGATTTTGTAATGTTGCACACTATTATGAAGGAGAGTAATTGAGATGCAGCTTATGATGTTTGTGTAGCAAGTATTTCCTCCACTCAGAATCACTGACATGTGGATGTTCTCTTCTCCTCAGAACGCAGTAATAGCAGCGTTGTCGTCGAAATCCTGGGAGGTGGAGTCAGCGACAGAACTGTTGCTTAGTAATTGAGTCCAACCTGAGGGGCCAAAGCACCATATCTGACACAATCCCACCCCCAAATCTCCTCCTCCTCCTCCTCAGTCCACACTACCTTCATCTCTATGAATCTCTTTTTCTTTATCCATCTTTTACTATTCCTCTGTTCGGAACAGTTCATCCCAAACTGAAAATGCTGTTATCTTTATGTTGTTCTAAACTTGTCTTCTGCAGGAGACATTCAGCTGAATGTTCACGCTGCTCTGTATCTGTACACAGAACGTGGCTGTTGTTTGGGCAGTAAAAACCTCCACCCGTTTTCCTTGTTTAATGCAGATTGGTATGGAAGCTGTTTCCGCCATGAAATAAAAACAATTAATTCGGACTTTGTTTTTCACAGTTATGTAAACAAAAGTCAGAACTGCGAGATGTAAACTCTGAATTATTTTTTCCCTTGCAATTCTGAGTTTATATCTCGCAATTCTAATTTTTTTCCTCTAAATTGAGTTCATACCTTTCCATTTTGAGTTGTATCTCATAATTCTGAGCTTATATATCATAGTTCTGAGTTTATATTTCATAATTCTGAGTTTATATTTCGTAATCCTGAGTTTATGTTTCCGCCATGAAATAAAAACAATTAATTCGGACTTTGTTTTTTCACAGTTATGTAAACAAAAGTCAGAACTGCGAGATGTAAACTCAGAATTATTTTTTTCCCTTGCAATTCTGAGTTTATATCTCGCAATTCAAATTTTTTTCCTCTAAATTGAGTTCATACCTTTCCATTTTGAGTTGTATCTCATAATTCTGAGCTTATATATCATAGTTCTGAGTTTATATTTCATAATTCTGAGTTGTATCTCATAATTCTGAGTTTATATTTCATAATTCTGAGTTTGTCTCAAAATTCTGAGTTTGTATCTCATAATTCTGAGTTTATATTTCATAATTCTGAGTTTGTCTCAAAATTCTGAGTTTGTATCTCATAATTCAGAGTTTATATCTCAGTTCTGAGTTTAAATCGCATAATTCTGAATTTGTCTCAAAATTCTGGGTTTTTATCTCATAATTCTGAGTTTATATTTCATAATTCTGAGTTGTATCTCATAATTCAGAGTTTATATATCATAGTTCTGAGTTTATATCGCATAATTCTGAGTTTGTCTCAAAATTCTGG
>NW_015645061.1:182895-196734 GCF_001515625.1 Sinocyclocheilus rhinocerous
AGAATTTATATCTCATAGTTCTGAGTTTATATCTCATAATTCTGAGTTTGTCTCAAAATTCTGAGTTTGTATCTCATAGTTCAGAGTTTATATCTCAGTTCTGAGTTTAAATCGCATAATTCTGAATTTGTCTCAAAATTCTGGGTTTTTATCTCATAATTCTGAGTTTATATTTCATAATTCTGAGTTGTATCTCATAATTCATGAGTTTATTCTGAGTTTATATCTCGTAATTCTGAGTTTATATTTCGTAATCCTGAGTTTATTCTGAGTTTATATCTCGTAATTCTGAGTTTATATTTCGTAATCCTGAAAATTCTGAGTTTGTATCTCATAATTCAGAGTTTATATCTCATAGTTCTGAGTTTATATCTCATAATTCTGAGTTTGTCTCAAAATTCTGGAGTTTTATCTCATAATTCTGAGTTTATATTTAATAATTCTGAGTTTGTCTCAAAATTCTGAGTTTGTATCTCATAATTCTGAGTTTATATTTCATAATTCTGAGTTTGTCTCAAAATTCTGAGTTTGTATCTCATAATTCAGAATTTATATCTCATAGTTCTGAGTTTATATCTCATAATTCTGAGTTTGTCTCAAAATTCTGAGTTTGTATCTCATAGTTCAGAGTTTATATCTCAGTTCTGAGTTTAAATCGCATAATTCTGAATTTGTCTCAAAATTCTGGGTTTTTATCTCATAATTCTGAGTTTATATTTCATAATTCTGAGTTGTATCTCATAATTCAGAGTTTATATATCATAGTTCTGAGTTTATATCGCATAATTCTGAGTTTGTCTCAAAATTTCTGTTTTGATCTCATAATTCTGAGTTTATATTTCATAATTCAGAGTTTGTCTCATAATTCAGAGTTTATATCTCATAGTTCTGAGTTTATATCGCATAATTCTGACTCATAAGTCAGAATTGTGTGATATAAACTCAGAATTGTGAGGACAAAAGTGAGAATTGTGAGATAAAAAAAAATCACAGTTACCTTAATTTTTTATTCCGTGGCAGAAATGGGCTTCCGTAGGTTTGGAACAACATGAGAGAGGGAAAAATTTACATTTTCATTCATTTTTGGGTGAACTGACCGTTTTTCCCCTCTATATCTCTTTCTCTCTCTTTTCTTTTGTTTACTTATTTTGGTTTGGATGTGCCTTTTTTCTTTCTCTCTCATAATAATCATCATCATCATCTCCCTCTGATTGGTTCTGTAATCTGACTCTAGCCCCGCCCCCTCATGCACACGCCCAATCAGCACTGCGGTCATTCTCCCTCCTGCACAATCATTGGCCCTTTTATCTGGAAAACATCTGGATTACATTTTTAAACTCCAGTGTCAAACAGAAGCGAAATGTTTCCTTCACTCATAGAGGTTAATCTCAAACAGTCAAGACTGGAAGAAACCCACACACGCAAATAAATGAAAGATGAGAGTTCATCTGTAAATAAAGCTATTAAAGTCTGTATAAATTAAAGCAATGTGGCAATGCCTTTAGCCTATTTATTATTGCTTTGTGGAATAGTGAAATAAACACTAGTTTCATGGCTGAGCACGTGATGTTTGGATCTGTATTTTGTGTTGACTGCAGGTTCTGAGAGCACAAAAACATTCATAAAAAGTATTTTTTATAGTGAGAGAGAGAGAAAATGTTAATTAGAATTACAATTAAAGTGAAAGCTGAATTGATTTTGATCATATCTAATGTAAGTATTGTTTATGAGTGATCTCAGATTTTTAGACCCCACTTACATTTCAAATATGAAAGTGAAATTATGTGAATAAGAGTGTCCTAAGTTAAAAGTAGCCAATAAATAATCAAACAGTTTCAAATAGCTGGGCTAAGATATATAAAAAAAATGTATGACTGCAGAAATATGTTAATTCAGTACACACATTATCCCACCAGTCACAACTGTGACCGACCATAAAACACAATTTTTCACACACTTTTCCAAAAACATTTTTGGAATTTTCCCCCCCAAAAAAAGGGGTTACTAATGACACATCATTTGGATATTTTCATGTCGGGGAAAAATTTGGGATTAAACGGGTTAAGTCTTGTTTTCTGAAAAATGTACCAAAATGAAGTTTATGCTTAAGACAAGAACGATATCATTCAGATTATTTTTATTTTCAGTCAGAAATATAATCCAGTTTTCCCTTTTTGTTTTCAGTCATTTTGCTTCCTCAGTAAATATGGCTTGATTTACAAATTTTTAGATATTTGTACTTGAAAACAAGAGAAAAAATTATTTTTGCAGTGCATGGGATCTTTTTGTATAGTGCCCACATCAGGGTTATTATAGTTAACTAAAACTAAACCTCAAAAAAAAAACAATAAATAAATATAAAAAATTATAGTTTTTATAACCCTCTTTTGAGCCAGTGCCCCTGACTGATTAAACATAATAATATCAAATAAATGACTAATGTATCAATGAATCAATGAAATGAGTATATAAATGGCTTGAATGATTATTCTAAATGATTAAATGGAATAATAAACAATTAAATGATTATGAATGAATAAATGAATATAAAAGAAAGAAAGTAATGTATGGAAACAAATGTTTGGTTGCATTTGAGGATCTCTAGATCCTTCATTCCCCTCTCTTAATCATATGAGACTATTTGATTACACTGATTAAATGCAAGCAAACGTCCATAATCATTATGAAAAACATACTTTGAAAAGTTGCATAATATCACTGCTGAAACTTTGCAGCATGTACCTTCAGTAGCAGTATTTACATTAAATGGCAAGGCATCTTATGCACAGAAGCCACTGACGCGTGTTTAATGGCACATCTGCTTTTCAGTCTAAACATTTTCAATAAAAAACCTGACAACTAGAAAAACCTAAACCTCTTTTAATTCTCAGAAACCATTTATGAAAGAAATAAAGGCAAACTGGACTGTAAAAAGTGAAGTGAAAATGACTGAAATGTTTGAAATAAAAATTATCCACAATCAAAATAAAAGAACAGGGGAAATGAAAGAGTTATTTATTTGGCTGAATTTAAAAAATAAACCATGTTAGGTTAGATGAACACAAACTCCTTGCATTCATTAAGTTATTCCAACTAAACTTCATCAGTTCAAATAACCACATTAGTCAAGTTGAAATACTTGGAGGAATACCAGATATCTCATCTCATTTCAGTTCATTTATAAAGCACAATTAAAACAACCACAGCTGACCGACTGGCTCTAAAAGTCTTATAAAAACACAAAAACCATCAAAAAAGGTATATAGAAAAACAAAGCAGATAACAAAGGACATCACAAGTCATGAAGAAGAGATACGTTTTTACGGGAATCTCGCAGCTGTCAACTGTGATTGGACGAGAGAAATTGGGTTAGTTTTCATTCATTTTGGAAATAAATCAACCAGATTTGGTTTTTTTTTTTTTTCTGGGACCTGGCAACCCTGTTTGGTCGCACACTGACATTTAAAACCTTCTACTTTTTGCCACACAGAGAATGCAAAAAAAATAAAAAAATAATAATAATTAAAACAAAACAAAAAACCTCGCTGGTAAATGACAAATTACCTTAAGAGGTCATATCTATCTAAGAATGGTTAAAGTTAGTAGGGAACGTTTTTACAAAGTGCATCTAGTAGCCTATTTAATAATTTAATAAGCTGTTGGATCGGGGAATGTGATCGAGTCATTCTTCAAAATCTCACTCCAGCCTGGAAACCAAAGTTTGGCAACCCTGATATTATGCATGTGTCCTCAGCAGCTCCGTTTAACGCAGCGAGGCGCAGTTCCGCTCGTGTCCACCAGATGGCAGCAGATCCTCACAGATTAAACCGAACCTGCAACGCAACCTCTAAACCAGGGTACACGTTTATGAAGTTAAACACTAGTGCTTTTATTTGAATTTATTCTTGGTGTGGTGACAGTTATTTTTTTTTTAACAGTTAAACATCGCGTGCCCGGCTGCGGGAGTTTTTGTGTAATTATTTGATGTTTTATATTAATCTTTTATTGAACTTCTTATTCCAGCTACAGTAAAAACTTGACTGAGAGCGCGTGTGTTTCGCTCGTGAAGTAAGCATCTCCCGTCGCCATGGAGACGGAATCCCGCCTGCGTCACCGGACTATAAACTTCCAGCTCCAGACTGTTTTTATTCGCTAAAGTTTCTCAAACAGACGCAGCTTTATTCTTCAGATCGTGGAGACTTCCCGCGGTGACATTCACAGAAACAGCGATGTTTTCATAAGAGCCGCAGGACTCCAGAGTTTCCGGTAAGTAACGTCTTTTTGTCATTATTTAACACTCTGAAAGATGTAAACAGCTTCCTGCAGTAATCTACGTTAGCTACGATATTATCACCATGTTAAAGAGTTTTACACAATAACTCATCATCATTAATCAGTGAACAGTTGCTCTGATGTTGTGTTTCGCACAGTTGTTTTGTATTGAATATCTCTGCTCTGATCATTGAGGATAACGTTAATGATTTTGGGAAATTATTTCAACCCACGTGAAAAAAAAATACTATAATAATCTATAGTAGGCTAAATACTATAGTGTTTTTGAACCATGCAGTAGTACAGCGTATTATACTGTATATATTATAGTATTTACAACACTTTGTTAATGAATGCTACGGCATACTGTAGTATTAACTATAGTACTGTAATAAATACTAACTCACTTAGTTTTGATACATTTTTCAGAAAAATAAAACTTAATATCAAGACATTCATATCAAGTCATTCTGCTTCTCCAGTAAATGTATCTTGATTTAAGAATATTTAGATGTTTGTGCTGGAAAACAAGACTGAAATACTGAAAATGAAAATAATTTTTTTGCAGTCCAATTTCTATTTTTTAATTTTTCTTCCCAAAGCTGTTTGTCACAGATGCACTGCAAAAAATGATTTTCTTAATATAATTTAGAAAACATTAGCAGATATGTTTTCTTGTGTTATTAAGCATAAACTCACTTTATTTTGATAAATTTTTCAGAAAACAAGACTTATTATCTCAAGTCATTTTGCTTCTTGGGTAAATGTATCTTGATTTAAGAATGTTTAGATATTTGTACTAGTAATCAAGACAAAAATACTCCGTAAAGAAAATCATTTTTTGCAGTGTTGGATAATACATTTTGCTTCTTTAGATCAAATTACACTAAAGAAAAGTGTATTTTTCAGGTTGGTGCACATTATAGAGCAACAAAACATGAGGTGATGCATTTTACAAATAAGGCTAATGGCTCTTTTAAACACATAATAACATGAAACAACATTCACAACCTATTTATTTCACAGAAAAGTTACGTATTTCTGAATAAAACAGGATATTCAGGGAGAAAAAAAATGTAAGGCGGGGCTTGATTTTTGACTATATGACAGTGGTTACCAAAACTAAAAACTAAAAAAGTGTTTTTTTGAAGACAAAAGTTTCTCTTTAGAATAACGTGCTCTGTTGAATCACTCACAATGAGAGCAGCAATGTATTTTCAGAAAGTAAATACCCAGCTAACAAAAAATATGTTCTAAGAGCATTTTGCTAATGTTTCCGTTATGTTATGAAAACATTATTTCTGAATGTTCTCTGGACATTGTTTTAAAAATGTTTTTTTTTTTTATGTTTCTTGGTTATGCAAACGTTAAAGGAAAATTCCATTATGTCATTTTGCAAACGTTATGGGAATTTTAATTTTGAATGTTCTCTAAACGTTCTGAAACAAGTAGTTTCAAAAGCTGTTAAACGAACGTCCAACTGAAACTTTTCAGAAATAAAACGTTTAATGAATGATGTATAAAGATGTCGTTGTGCTAATGTTTTGAGAACAATATTAAAGACCAGATAACTTCGACTGAACGTTCTATTAACATTATTGGAAGAATGTTTGTTCATAACTTTGAAATAACCTCGCCAGAACATTCTGAGAGCATTCGCTGTTGAGTTGGAATTTCACATTGACTCTCATTGAAATGCAGCCGTCATATCGAGTATTATGTTTATTCCTATTCACTGTTGATGGATACTGTCTCTGTCATGCTGCTTAAGAAGTTGCAGATTTCGTCCCGTGTGATGGTCAGTATCTGTTTAGCACTGTGTCCTTTTAGCAGAATATTTACTCTGCTGGTTCTCCAGAGGACGACTGCTTTAATGAGCGCCGTACATGTCTGCTAAACCACAACTAACTAATGAGTGTCTTTGTGCCCAAGAGACTAAGACAGAGTCAGTGCATTCTGTACTGTGTGAGGATCAGCGCTGGGTGATGCGTCACAATTAAAGCTACACTATGCAAAAAATTAACAATGTGTTATTAATGAGAGAGTGCTAAAAACTCGTGTCTTTACCCAGACAGACTATACTCTGTTTTTAAATTAATATATATACATTTTTATTTATTCTATTTTTAATGAGTTAGGATATTAAAGGGATAGTTCACTCATGTCAAACCAATCCTATAAGACTTTGGTTAATCTTCGAAACACAAATTAAGGCATTTTTAATGAAGCCTGAGAGTTTTCTGTCCCTCATTTTAAAGTCCAGGCAACAAAGTAAAAAAAAAAGAGCTAAGCGTGTAATAAATGCGTTGTAAAATGAATTGAATGCTGTCATCTAAATCTTGTGAAGAGATACACACATTTTATATGATGAACAGATTTAATTTAGGCTTTTATTGACACATAAACACAGTGAATCACAATCATGCGTGTTCTGTATCTACCACGTGTAAGGTTTGGATGCAAATAAAAGTCCAAATTAAATCTGTTCATCATGTAAAGCAATCGTATCTCTTCAGAAGACTTGGATTAAACCGTTCACTGTAGATTCATTTTACGATGCTTTTATGACGTTTTTGGATCTTTTAGGTTTTGTAAACTCAGATTTCATAAAAAATATCTTAATTTGATTCTTATGGGTTTAGAACAACATGACGGTGAGTAAAAGACGACAGAATTTTCATTTTTTTCAGTGAACTATCCCTTAGGTCTTGTTATCAGAAAAAAATATATATAAAAATTAATTGTGTTTACATTTAAAACCACAAGAAACAATATCTGTCAGTTTGGTAAGAAAAAACTCAAAGGGAAAACTAGATTATATTTGTTCGTTTTAAGTGTAAACTGTCTTCATTCTGATGCTTTTTAAAGAAAAGAACAAAAAAACAAGGCTTAATATCTAATAAGTAATTTTGTTTCTCAGATAAATACATCTTTATTTAAGAATGTTTAGATATTTGTACTGGAAAACAAGACTAAATTAAAGCTGCAAGCAATGTTGAAAGTGGCTTTAGAAAAACAGCAAACGGTGAACAATATGCATTTAAAGTGGTAAATATAGGAGGAATATGTCAAAGTCATTTATATACCAAACTTCCTGCTGCCAGCTGGTGCTATGACTGTAACTAAATATTGGCATGTCTTCATCATTGAGATGTCTTCAGGCCAGCACTTTCATCAATTATATGAAGTTTGGTGCAGATTAAACATGGTATGTTTGAGTTAGTGTAAAGCATGACATATCCTGTTGCCAACAGGTGGCGCTGTGATTATAACTGAACATTGGCCTTTAGATCTGTTCAGGTCAAGAGTTATCAAACTTGTGTTTACTTACTTATGTTTACTGTGTGGAGACGTTCTGATATCACGTTTGGTCTCGTTCTGTATCGCGTATCTTGTCAGTGTCTGCGCTTGCTTGGCCATTTGTTGCGGAGAAAATAAGGAAAGTGTGTCCAGCTGAATTAATTTCGTATTTTGTTAGACGGGTATAAAAAAGCTTAGTTTACCGCGGCAGCGGTTGCGGCAGCCGTCGCGTGATGGCCTCCTCGTGTGCAGACCGAAGAGTGTAAAGACCATCGACTCTACCGTGCGACTCCACCGGGCAGGATTCTGAGAGCATTCGCTGTTGAGTTGGAATTTCACATTGACTCTCATTGAAATGCAGCCGTCATATCGAGTATTATGTTTATTCCTATTCACTGTTGATGGATACTGTCTCTGTCATGCTGCTTAAGAAGTTGCAGATTTCGTCCCGTGTGATGGTCAGTATCTGTTTAGCACTGTGTCCTTTTAGCAGAATATTTACTCTGCTGGTTCTCCAGAGGACAACTGCTTTAATGAGCGCCGTACATGTCTGCTAAACCACAACTAACTAATGAGTGTCTTTGTGCCCAAGAGACTAAGACAGAGTCAGTGCATTCTGTACTGTGTGAGGATCAGCGCTGGGTGATGCGTCACAATTAAAGCTACACTATGCAAAAAATTAACAATGTGTTATTAATGAGAGAGTGCTAAAAACTCGTGTCTTTACCCAGACAGACTATACTCTGTTTTTAAATTAATATATATACATTTTTATTTATTCTATTTTTAATGAGTTAGGATATTAAAGGGATAGTTCACTCATGTCAAACCAATCCTATAAGACTTTGGTTAATCTTCGAAACACAAATTAAGGCATTTTTAATGAAGCCTGAGAGTTTTCTGTCCCTCATTTTAAAGTCCAGGCAACAAAGTAAAAAAAAAAGAGCTAAGCGTGTAATAAATGCGTTGTAAAATGAATTGAATGCTGTCATCTAAATCTTGTGAAGAGATACACACATTTTATATGATGAACAGATTTAATTTAGGCTTTTATTGACACATAAACACAGTGAATCACAATCATGCGTGTTCTGTATCTACCACGTGTAAGGTTTGGATGCAAATAAAAGTCCAAATTAAATCTGTTCATCATGTAAAGCAATCGTATCTCTTCAGAAGACTTGGATTAAACCGTTCACTGTAGATTCATTTTACGATGCTTTTATGACGTTTTTGGATCTTTTAGGTTTTGTAAACTCAGATTTCATAAAAAATATCTTAATTTGATTCTTATGGGTTTAGAACAACATGACGGTGAGTAAAAGACGACAGAATTTTCATTTTTTTCAGTGAACTATCCCTTAGGTCTTGTTATCAGAAAAAAATATATATAAAAATTAATTGTGTTTACATTTAAAACCACAAGAAACAATATCTGTCAGTTTGGTAAGAAAAAACTCAAAGGGAAAACTAGATTATATTTGTTCGTTTTAAGTGTAAACTGTCTTCATTCTGATGCTTTTTAAAGAAAAGAACAAAAAAACAAGGCTTAATATCTAATAAGTAATTTTGTTTCTCAGATAAATACATCTTTATTTAAGAATGTTTAGATATTTGTACTGGAAAACAAGACTAAATTAAAGCTGCAAGCAATGTTGAAAGTGGCTTTAGAAAAACAGCAAACGGTGAACAATATGCATTTAAAGTGGTAAATATAGGAGGAATATGTCAAAGTCATTTATATACCAAACTTCCTGCTGCCAACTGGTGCTATGACTGTAACTAAATATTGGCATGTCTTCATCATTGAGATGTCTTCAGGCCAGCACTTTCATCAATTATATGAAGTTTGGTGCAGATTAAACATGGTATGTTTGAGTTAGTGTAAAGCATGACATATCCTGTTGCCAACAGGTGGCGCTGTGATTATAACTGAACATTGGCCTTTAGATCTGTTCAGGTCAAGAGTTATCAAACTTGTGTTTACTTACTTATGTTTACTGTGTGGAGACGTTCTGATATCACGTTTGGTCTCGTTCTGTATCGCGTATCTTGTCAGTGTCTGCGCTTGCTTGGCCATTTGTTGCGGAGAAAATAAGGAAAGTTAACTTCCTGTTTCATGGCAAAACATCGAAGTTTGTCAGGCCGCCACAGACACGCCTTTCAACGAAAACTCAAGATCTTCGCAATTTAACATGGCAAAGGGCTTTAGATTAAACTGACCAAATTTGGTGTTATACTGATTCTGATTGGTTGAGCCGCGTTCGAAGCTGTTGTAAATTACTCTACAAACATACACCTTTGTTTACTTCTGTGTGTTGCTCGGCAACCACTTTGTTGCAACCACAGCTGTTTCTGAGGAGCTACATTGTTTGGTGGAAGAATACTGTTTTTATTAATATCATTACACTTTATTTGCTCTGTTTTATTCTGTGAAACCTTACTACGTATATGGAATAACTGTTTTATAAAAGCAATAAGCCCCGTAAATAAGCTCCGCTTCGCGTCGTGCCTAACAACGACCCTTAGCTGTTATAAATTCACTGTAAACCACAGCTTCTTGGGGCTTATTGCTTTATTTTAATAAGAACGGTAACATTAGTTTTTCATAATATATTTTTGTTAATTTATCTGCATTTTTCATACAATTCTTCTGTGTTTAAGATGAGAAAGACAAGTCTTAAATTGGCAGAAGGCAATCGAATCACTCTTTCTCATCTCTTAAGTTCTTTCATGTAAGTATCAGTATTAGCTCAAGCTGCTTCTCCGGATCATTTGGTAAGAAATGGTTTGAGTATATTTTGTACATTTTTCTGATTTTTGGCAAATCTGAGCCCAGTTGTTGAGATCTCTTCTGAGACTTGGGTCTTTTTCTCAGGAGAAGCTTCTACATTACAGAAAGTTTCTTATCTTAGGTCTTAACTTAAGATGTGATATGTTAAATTAGGATTTTTCAGAAATTCGTATTATAGAAGCAAATTTTTACTTGATTTAGGATTCTTATCCTATCTTACAAAATCGTATCTTATCTCTAGTTAGGAAATCTTAAATTGCATTATCAAGCTCGACAATCCACTCTCAGGTCTGTTACCAAGCAACCAACACTGCACGAGATGCTGATGAGGTAAACAGAATAATAGCAGCTACTTCACTTTGAAAATCACCTTTTGCAAATAACCGTAACACCGTGTCTACACCGGACGCGACAGCTGTTGTGTCGCGCCGCGCCGCAACAGCTAAAGTCTGTCTACTGTACACTGGACGCGACAAAGCGACCGTTGAAAATCATTTGAAATTTGTGTCAGCACGTCATAAATAGAACGCGGCAGCAGTTTACTGTCGGGGGGTTGTCGTTGTGTGCCGCGCCGAAGCCAGTGTAGACAGCATCACTGATTATAATGAGTTCTATTGTATTTTGTCGCGCCACTCGCATCCGGTGTAGACACGGTGTAAAGACAGTTTTTAGGATTTTTTGTCAAGTTAGGAGGTTTCTGTAAATACCCCCTTCCTATCTGTAGTTAAGATAAGATAACACACTTAGGAAGCGCTGTTCTGTAATAGCTTTTGTCCTAAATGTGACTTATTCAAACGTGTCAATTTGCTTTCCATTTAAACACATTGCTGTGTTAGAAACATTTGAGACATTAATGAGATCTCATTCATGAGTCAGAATGATGATGGATGGCTCTGTGAGCTGAATTGATAGAGTGATTTGAATGAAATATCTTCGTTCTGCTACCCATAATGCAACAGATCAGTCGACCAGTCATCTGCTGTCTGAGCTGCTCGGTTGATAAGGGTAATGAGATACGGAGATTGATTTCTCTGTGTGTGTCGCTGAAGAACATGTAGGCCGGTGGTCTGACAGGCGTTATCCGTCCATCAGTGTCCGAGTGTGGATAAACACTAATCCTACAATTCCCAGAATGCCTTTCTGCTGGCATCCGCAGGTTTGACGCCTCATCAGCATTCATTAGGCAGAATTAGGAGTTAAGACATGATCACAGATGTCTCACAAACGTCTCTGGGCCTTTACATGCACCTTAATTAGAGGCACTAATGAGATGCAGACGCTTGTTTCGAGCTGAATGTTAATATGAAAAGCTCATTGTGGCGTGATGAGACCGCACAATAAATACAAACACAGTCTCTGAAGAATATGTGACACCCTGATGCTGTATATTTTAGTCATTTTCAGTGGAAGTCTAATAAATAAAACAATAATATTTTTTTTTTACAGAACAATTTTAAAATAAAACATTATTATTAACTGTAAAATACAATTATTGTTATTATTATTAATAAATAAAATTATATATAATATACTGTAAAAAATGTGTATATAATAATTTTGTTTTACAGTACAATTGTAAAAGAAAATAATAATTGTTAAATAAGATATTTAAAATATATTGCTATTTGAATACTGTTATTCTGTAAAAATCTAAAAAATTGTATGAGCATTTAATAATTTTTTACAGAACAGTTGTAAAATAAAATTATTATCATTATTAAATAAAATATAAAAATATATTACAATTTTATTTTTTACTATTACTATTTTTATTTTTTACTAATGTTCTGCAAAAAAATGGTATTTTAATTTTACAATTCAATTGTAAAATAAAACTTATTATTACAGTACTGTTGTAAAATATTATTATTATTAATTGTAAAACAATATTATGGTGATTTATTAGTAAAATATAGAATTAACAACTATATTACTATTGTAATACTTATACTGTACAAAAATAAGTATTTAATAATAATAGTTATACTTTACATTTGTATTATTATATTACCTATTGTATCATTATAAAATAATAAGTATTAAATACTTAAATACTATTAAAATATTTATTTTACAGTACAATAGTATTACAATACTAATATATTATTTAATATTTTTGTTTAATCATAATAATCATAATAAATCTTAAAAATTGTGTTTTTATTGTCATATATACAGTGGTGTGAAAAAGTGTTGGCCCCCGTCCTGATTTCTTATTTTTTTGCATGTTTGTCACACTTTAATGTTTCAGATCATCAAACAAATTTAAATATTACACAAAGATAATGCAAGTAAATACAAAATGCAGTTTTTAAATGATGATTTCATTTATTAAGGGAAAAAAGCTGTCCAAACCTGCCTGGCCCTACGTGAAAAATTAATTGCCCCCTCCTGTTAAATCATGAAAGAACTGCAATTAACCACATTATTTTAGAAAGCGTAGTAACAACTACACCATGGTTTTGTGGGAGAAATGTGGGATATTTTATTATTAAAATATATTTTATTATTAATGCATACGTGCATTAAATGTATTAAAAGGGTATATATATATATATATATATATAATTACAGTATTATTGTGATTAAGTTATAATGTTTGTACGTTTATACTAAGATGACTGTTTTTCATATTAATACCTAGAAACCATAGTTACATAGATTTTTACCATGGTGGCCAGCTTTAATACTCATTCTTAGAGGTTTAATCACATCACTATCAGCACTAGTACTAGTGATAATTGACTTAAACAGCACTAAATGTTTACATGTTAACAGCTGAAGGCTGTATAATGTTGAAGCATGTTTAAAAGCTGATTTTGCAGCAGTGAGCTCTGAGAACAGCACAGTCAGATGAGATCAGAAATGAGACTGAAGCTTGTGATATCGATGTGGCTGTTTTGGTTTGGCGAGCATGTTTCACATGAGACCGCACACCTGGGAAAACCTGCTTTAATCTGTCTTAACTCCACGCTGCACAATCAATACACACACACAAACGTGACTCACACACACACTAGCTCAGTGTGTGCTGGACACACACACGTCAGGAGATCTGCAGAAAAATAGTTTTGCATTTGCCCTCCCAGTGATTTTTAAAACTAGTCTTGTTTCTGTCTTTGCTGTGAAAATACATGCAGACAGTTAACAGATGCAAGAGTGAAAAGACAAATAGTGTAAGCAGACGTTGCAATTAAGATGTTGTTGTAGATGATTAAATACATTTGTCTTTGCAGTAAAAATGTGGCTGTAAAGGGTTGAGTAGATTAGTATTTGCAGTGAACTTGGTTATAAATGGTTCAATTTACTTTGCAGTGAAAATGTAGATGTTAATGTTAAAATTCATTTGTATTTGCAGTGAAAATGTGGTTGTAAAGGGTTAAATTGGTTTGTATTGCAGTGAAAGTGTGGGTGTTGATGGTTTAAATTATTTTTATTTTCAATGAAGATTTGGTTGTAAAGGGTTTAATTGG
>NW_015645061.1:196847-207436 GCF_001515625.1 Sinocyclocheilus rhinocerous
TGCAGTACAAATGTGGTTGTTGATGGTTCAATTTGTTTGTATTTGCAGTGAAAATGTGGTTGTTGACGGTTAAATTTATTTGTATTTGCAGTGAAAATGTGGTTGTAAAGGGTTAAATTGGTTTGTATATGCAGTGAAATTGTGGTTGTAAAGGGTTAAATTGGTTTGTATTTGCAGTGAAAGTGTGGTTGTAGATGGTTAAATTGTATTTGCAGTAAAAATGTGGTTGTTGATGGTTAAATTTATTTGTATTTGCAGTGAAAATGTGGTTGTAAAGGGTTAAATTGGTTTGTATGTGCAGTGAAATTGTGGTTGTAAAGGGTTAAATTGGTTTGTATGTGCAGTGAAATTGTGGTTGTAAAGGGTTAAATTGGTTTGTATTTGCAGTAAAAATGTGGTTGTTGATGGTTAAATTTATTTGTATTTGCAGTGAAAATGTGGTTGTAAAGGATTAAATTGGTTTGTATTTGCAGTGAAAATGTGGCTGTAAAAGGTTAAATTGGTTTGTATTTGCAGTGAAAATGTGGTTGTAAAGGGTTAAATTATTTTGTATTTGCAATGAAAATGTGGTTGTAAAGGGTTAAATCGGTTTGTATTTGCAGTGAAAATGTGGTTGTAAAGGGTTAAATTATTTTGTATTTGCAATGAAAATGTGGTTGTAAAGGGTTAAATCGGTTTGTATTTGCAGTGAAAATGTGGTTGTAAAGGGTTAAATTATTTTGTATTTGCAATGAAAATGTGGTTGTAAAGGGTTAAATCGGTTTGTATTTGCAGTGAAAATGTGGTTGTAAAGGGTTAAATTGTTTTGTGTTTGCAGTGAAAATGCGGTTGTAAAGGGTTAAATTGATTTGTATTTGCAGTTAAAATGCAATTGTAGGTGGTTAAATAGAAGCAAGACTGAAAAGACAGTTTGTACAGTTTGCAAATAATGTAAGAAACAAGTCAGTGTGTGTTTTCTGGATTTTGGTCTGTAGATGTGGTTTGATTCTGTCTCTCTCTTGTTGAATATGAGATCAAATCCATGAAATGCAAATGAAGCAGGCTTCGGTTGTAAAGGGCAGAGACTTTATTGGTCCGGTGACCTTACAGACGCCGTGATCACTCTCACTCTGCACTTATAGGCGCGGAGGGGCGTCTGCACGATTCCTCTGCATCAGTTTTCATCAGCTTTCTGAGTGCAGAGACACGTCCAGAGGAGATTGGAGCTGAATAGTCTCAGGGTTCGTGGGATTGTTGCGGCTTTTTAGCTGAGAAGAAAATCCACAGGGTTCATTGTGATTTTGTCCTTGAGCAGCAAAACGGTTGCCCTGCCAGAAATACCAGGGTAAATATCAGCCTGCAGGAGATCCAGAGCATGAAACTCATGCAAATGACCTGATTAAAGCTCTGAGCCAAAATGAGTCGTTTCTCACGCTGGGTTCCTTCCCTTCTGACAGATAGATGAGTGTGTTTGTGTGTGTTTCACACATCTAAGAGATAAAGTAGAGAAATGGAGCTCCATCCTTTGTGCTCATCTGTCACCCGCTCATATTTCTCTTTTTCCTTTCATTTGCTGTTCTTTTCTCTGCTGTCGTCCATCACTGGACTCTCTCCGTGTCGCATGACTCCGCCCAAATGTATGACATCATTAAATCTGTTTCACGACTCCACCCAGAGTGATGACATCATTGATCCTGCATCATGACCGATTGTATAACACAGGGGTTTTTAATCTTCTAATTGCCACAAACCCCTAATTATGATCTCCCCGTTGCAGAGGACCCCATCATAAAATTTAAAAGGCTTCAATAAAGGTTCTTGCATAAAGTCCCAATTTATACTGCCAAAAAGTAATATTATAAATATTTCCACAATATTATTTGGATAATGCTGTATTTTGTCTCTATTAAGTTACACTATTTACACTAGTTTTTTCCCTATTCATTATAGTACTGTTTTTATTTATTTATATACTTTTTTTAATCACAATTGTATTTATTAGTTATTATTTATTATATTTTAAATTATTTATTATGTTGTTTATTTATATATTAAATATGTATTTAATTTCTTTAATTAATTAATTTACTTATTTATTTTAATCTAACTATATTTTATTTTTTTCTAATAATTATCTTTTATGCATTTTAATAAGTATTTGGTTGTTAATTTATTTGATATGTTTTTAATTATTATTTATTTAATCGAATTATTTAATTTAGTTTTGATTTTAATCTGTTTGTTTATGAATTTGTATCTAATTTTTGATTATTTGAATATTTTTTGTTTATTTATTTAAATTTTTAACTATTTATTTAGTTGCTTATTTACACATTTACTTGATTATTTATTTCAATCTAATTATTTATTGTATTTTTGTTTATTTAATAATTATTTATTGACTTATATTAACTAATTAATTAATTTAGGTCTAATGTTTATGTATTAATTTAATGTAACTATTGATTATTTATTTTAATCTTATTTATTGATTTATTTTTAAGAAATTGTATTCTTTTTCTGGAAACATTTCCACTGACCCCGCTTGGGCTCCTGGGATCCCAGGTAAAACAATAATGACTTCATCCAGATTTATGACTCCACCCACCGTCCTGACATCATCTGAGCGATTATTGCTGCTCCTTTAAACCAACAAACATCAGCAAGAACTACTAAGCAAAACACAGCGTAATCTCAGTAAACGGCCCTGAACAGATCAGCGTTTCTCCTCAGCGGTGCGATAAACATGATTTTCATTCTGCTGGAGTTCCAGAACATTAGTGAGACTGCAGCTTTACTCTGTCAGGTGTTTCTCCTCCGAGAGTTTGGCTGAGGAGCTGCTGTAAATGTGATCTATGTCATGACCATCGCTGGAGTTTGTATCGGCCTCTTGTGCTTTTCCAACCTCTTTCTTAGTCCCCTGCTCTCCTCTAATTGGACAACAGCTGTGCTGTGGCCACACCCACATGCAGTGCTGATTGCTTGATTATTGGATGGTTTGACTCCACCCAGAGCGATCATCATCATGACTCGTGTGATGACCAGCTGTCTAATGTAGGGTTAATAACACAGACCCTCAAAACAAACATGTTTGTGGTTTCTTGTGTAACGGCACAATTTATACAGTGGAAAATAATAGTATAAATATGTCTAAAATATTATTCAGAAAATATTTAGTTTCTGTTAAGCTACATTATTATGCTTTTTCCTAAGCATTATAGGACTGTTTATTTTTTAATTTTTTAAATCGTATTACTTATTCATTTTTGTTTTAATCTAATGTTTATTTATTTTAGCCTAATTTTTTATTTTTTTATTTTAATAAAATGTTATTAATTGTTTATTTACTCATTTATTTAGTTGTTTAACCTAATCTTGATTATTTATTTGTTTCAATGTAATGTTTAAATTGTAACTCGTCGTTATTTATTATTGATTATTTATTTATTTTAGTTTTAATCTGTTTTTTTTTTTAATTTTTGCTTTAATTTTTGCTTATTTATTTTGATCTCATATGTCATTATTTATTATTTATTTATTTGTTTATTTATTCCTTTATTTGCTTATTTATTTTATTTGGTTATGTATTTATTTGTTTTATCAAATGTCTAGTCATTTATTTTAATCTAATGTTTTATTCTTTATTTATTTATTTATTTATTTTTAAAATAATTTATTTATTATTTATTTACTATTTCTTTACTTATTCATTTTAACCAAATTTTTGATTATTTACTTTAACTTATTTTGTAATTATTTATCATTTATTTATTTGTTTAATTACTCATTTACTTTTTAAAATCTAATTATGTATTTATTTGTTTTTTATTCGATGTTTATTTATTATTTATTTTAATCTAATAATTGATTTTACAATATTTATACATTTTTTCTGTAAACATTGCATGGACCGCCTCTCTGCTCTGATTGGATAAGAGCTGTGCTGTGGCCACGCCCTTACGCAGTGCTGACTGCTTTATTAACAGCTGGTGCGCTCTACTGGAGGTCATTACCTCTCCTGCCTTCAGTCTGTGTTGTAGATTTTAAATGTTTGAACACAATTAATGGCTTAATGAGTCACAGATCAGAAGGTTAATGACTGGCTCATGAATCACATCCGAGGAAGAGAGATTTCCTCATATATTAACACTCTCTATGTGTGTGAGAGAGATTCTTCTCAGTGAATTTATTATCATATTTGCTGATATTTCTTGCCCACACACAGTGACGGCCCTCTGTCAGGCCAGATGAATGGGATGTTTGTGGTTGTCATGGAAACGGCTGATGGGCGGAGACGAAGATCACAGCTGTCAATCACGATAAGAGCCTTATCTTCACTCTCACACACATGATTCACACGATTCCTGCAAGAGTCCTTCAGATGCTGCCGCTGTACCTGCTGAAGATCAGCAGCCACTAAAAACAGCCACACACAAATCCCACATGACTGATTTCCCTTTTACTTGCATGCAAGCGTTAAGGAAAGCTCGCGGCTCTCTCTCTGCGCTCGGGGAGACAGATGCCTGCTTTATGATATTAATTCAAGCTCTATTCTCCAGAGAAATGAAATAAAATTGAATTAGGTTCTCTATTTTTACTCACTCTGGGAAAATGAGCTATAAAAGGTATTTGTGCGTCCTCTGCCTTTGATCTGTTTAAGGTACACAAATATAATTTTTGCTGAATTATGAATTCATCAGATTGATTCAGTTCAGTGAATGTTGGAAATGTGGGAGATGTTTTATGTTTAAAGCAGTATTTTTCACTCTCATGTTGTTCTGCTTCTGTATTATTTTCTTTATTGCTTTAATCTTCGGCAGAATTAATATTAAAAGAAGTCAGATGGTGATTGATGGCGTCAAAAAAGTAGTTTTTCATCAATTAAACAGATGATCTCAATCTAAATGTGTCTTTTCCTCACACAAATATACAGTACGGCTTCAGAAGGCTTGGTATATAGCTCATTAGTCATATGAACTACTGTTTATGGTGTGTTTTTGGCCCCTCTATTCCTTGTGTGGCTTTTAGTATTATGTATGTACTGTTATAATGTTTAATATTTTGAATTAGCTTTTATTTTAATGTTTTCAGTTTTATTTTTATTTTAAGTTGCTTTGTCATTTTTATTAGATTAAAAAAAAAATATATATATATAGCTTTAATTTATTTCTGTTTAAATTTTAGTATTATTTTTCATCAAATTTTTATTTTATTTTTAATTATTTTACTTTTTAATTTATTTTATTTTATTTACTGAAAATGTTTTTTAATAGTTTTAGTTTTATATTTTCCTATAGTTTTTTAGTTTTCACATTCTATTTTTAACCGTTTTATCTTGTTTGAATTTATTATAGAATTATTTTGAATGTTTTAAATAAAAATATTAATAATATAAATATATTTAATATGTAAATCATAAATCACAAGATCTTCTTTTGTGTAACCAAAAGTAAATTTTTACAGTAAAGGTCCTTGCACACAGAGTCAGAAATTTTCGTATGCGTTTTTTTTTCATATTCGTCATCCTTTCCTATCAAAATGCTTGCTACGGATGCGAAAACAAAATTGAACCTGATCCGAATTTTTTTATGACGGACGAAAGTTTCGGAAGCAGTGTGTAAACCTAATTGACACCGCGTGAGGTCGTATGTATTTTTTAACGTGCGACAATTTCGGTCTCAGTGTGCAATGACCTTAAGTCTTCACTAATCTAAAATAAAGCGGTTTAATTAATTGTCTCAGTGGTTTGAAGTTTAAGTAAAATTATTCAGTTTGGATATTTCCTCTTGTGCAATTTCTTAATATTTACCTGTGATCTAGAATTATATCGGGCCTGTTTCCTTGTTGCAATCAGTGTGTCTTATTTTTCTTGTGTATCTGGACTCGTTTGAACGTGTTTTTTATCTTGTTTCTGTAGATCAGGAGCTTCTGGAGGACATCTTGATTGACAGCTGCTTCTGTCTCTCACAGCCAATGGTGAGTGGAGGGCGGAACTCTGTGTGTGTGTGTGTGTGCATCTGTCTGTCTATCTGCCTTCCTAATGAAACAGAAAGTCCATAAATGACTAAAAACTCCCAGAATGCACAGCAGGTGGTAAATGTGACTGCTGATGGCCGTGGTGCAAAGACACTCAGAAACGCTCAGCTGCGCATTTATTTGACACACATTCACACCCTTGTGCATGGATACACACACACACACAGGAGGCTGAAATACAGCCGCTGTAAAGGATGAATCGTTTGTCCGCTGCTGCTTTGGCAGATCGTTACTCTGAATCTTAAGAGAGACCATAAACTCTGAACACAATGAACCACAAACACACACTCACACACACACACACACACACAGAATGACCTCTAACGAGCTGATGCTAATGTTAATCAGCAGATTAGCACACACTGACAACACCAGAATCCCTACACACACACACACACACAAACACACTCACACACAAACACACTCAAACACTCACACACACACACACTCACATACACTCCTGTGTGTCTCCTGCTCTCTAATGGGTCTCAGCTATTAGGTCGGTAGCGCTGAACCCATCAGAGACGCAGTTACCCAGCGACACCAGAGGAATCTCAGGGGTCTGAGTCTGACCTTCACTGAGGACAAACACAGAGCAGAATAAACCCTCCGGCTGCTGCTCATGATTATGCTTCAGAAAAGACAAAACTAAAGGAAACTGGCTGGAACAGTCCGTACGAGCCGGAGAAACTTCTGAATCCAGAGCTGCATTTAAACCACCGAACTGAGCGCTTACACTGACTTCTGAGGCAGAAATGTGTTTAGACACGTGGAATCAGTGGGGGGGAAAATTACTAAAACTTCAACTAGAATTTAAAAGGAAGTGAAAAATATAAAACTACAAACTAATTCAAAATATTATTAAAAACTTTAATATCTCAATTATACTAAAATAACACAAAACAATTGATAACAGGAAGTTGTAAACAGCCAGTCAAATTATATTATATTATATTATTTTATTGTCAGACCCTGTTCCTTGTTTTGTGGGTGTTTTGCTCCCCATGTGCCTTCCTTGCCCTTATTTGGTCCTTCCTGTTCCTGTCCCCATTCAGTTCTATTGATCCCAGGTGTGTCTCGTCATCCCATCATCATGTCATTTGTATAAATAGTGTTCCATGTTATCAGTTCGGCGTCCGGTATTGTGAATGTCTGTATATGTCTACATCCTCTGCTACGTGTGTTTTCCTCGTTCCCTGGATATAATTAAAGTCTCGTTATTGATGTACTCCTGGTCTCCTCGTTCCTCGCTATGCGCTCCAACACAGTAGCACTGTGACAGAATACCGGACTGTGACAGTAAGCGGCGCCCCTTCTCCCCGTGTTTGTTTTTCGTTTTTGAAAAGTGTTTTGTTTTCCTGTTTGTTTCTCCCCGCTAAAATGGAGGAATGAGCGATGTTCATCGCCGTGGCTCAGGCGAGCAACGACCCGATCACCTACACGAGGGCATTCGTGCCGCTCGCCCTCACCAGCTCCCTCGATGGGGAGACCCTGGTAACGCTGTTCCAGCTCAGGATCACATACCATCGTCCCGCGGAGCTCCCAGACACCACCAACCTTGACTGGAAGGAGGCGGTCATCTGGAGAGCCTACAATCCCGATCCCGATCCGGAACCCCTCCGCTCCAAAGTCAAGCCTGCTGGCCGTGGCATTCTCAAGCCCGCCGGCCGCTCCTCAGTCAAGTCCGCCAGCCGTTCCTCAGTCAAGCCCGCCGGCCGCTCCGAAGTCAAGATCGCCGGCTCACTCAAGCCCGCCAACCATGCCTTTCACCCCAAACCTAAAGGGGAATCGAAGGAGGAGAAGGCGGTCGGCTCCAGCCCCAGAGCTCGCTCCAGTGTGGGCTCCAGCCACAGAGCTCGCTCCATTGTGGGCTCCAGCCCCCGAATCCAGCCCAAAGAGGGCTCCTGTTCCGGAGTTTAGCCCACGGAGGGCTCCTGTTCTAGCCCAGTGAGGGCTCCTGTCCCCGAGTTTAGCCCAGAGAGTGTTCCTGTCCCCGAGTTTAGCCCAGAGAGGGCTCCAGTCCCCGAGTTTAGCCCAGAGAGGGCTCCAGTCCCCGAGGGTAGCCCTGAGAGAGCTCCAATCCCCGAGTTTAGCCCAGAGAGGGCTCCAATCCCCGAGTTTAGCTCAGAGAGGGCTTCAGTCCCCGAGTTTAGCCCAGAGAGGGCTCCAGTCCCCAAGTTTAGCCCAGAGAGGGTTCCAGTCCCCAAGTTCCCCATGTGCCTTCCTTGCCCTTATTTGGTCCTTCCTGTTCCTGTCCCCATTCAGTTCTATTGATCCCAGGTGTGTCTCGTCATCCCATCATCATGTCATTTGTATAAATAGTGTTCCATGTTATCAGTTCGCTGTGCGGTATTGTGAATGTCTGTATATGTCTATATCCTCTGCTACGTGTGTTTTCCTGGTTCCCTGGATATAATTAAAGTCTCATTATTGATGTACTCCTGGTCTCCTAGCTCTGCGCTCCAACACAGTAGCACCATGACAATTATATTATACAAATGTATTCTTTTACACTTTTTAAAATTTCTGGATCATTCAGAAATTTGTAAACGCACTCCTTATATTATACAAGCTATATTATACAAATGTAATCTTTTGCACTTTTTAAAGTTTCTGGATCATTCAGAAATTTTTAAACGCACTCCTTATATTATTATATTATATTATAATTTTTTTTTTTTATAAATGTATACCTTCTATACCTTAATTAAATACTTTAAATTAAATAACTTAATTTAAAACTTAAAGGGTTAGTTCACCCAAAAATGAAAATTAGCCCATAAATTACTCGCCCTCAAGGCATCCTAGGTGTATATGACTTTCTTCTTTCAGACGAATCCAGTCGGAGTTATATTAAAAATTGTCTTTGACCTTCCAAGCTGTTTAATGGCAGTCAGCGGGTGTTGCAGTTCATCAGTTCAAAAGAAGTGAAATAAAAGCACATCCATCCATAATAAAAAGTGTCTCACATAGCTCCGGGGTTGAACAAAGTCCTCCTGTAGCGAATCGATGCGTTTTTGTAAGAAAAATAACCATATTTAAAACGTAATAATCAATTTAATCTAGCTTGCGCTCACTCCTAAATAACTGTTGTTTTTAATTTTCTTCCTCAGCATTTTTGACTTAAGTGAGTTTATGCATAAAATAAAGAAAAAATAAAAATCTACCAATGAGGTCAGAAAAATAAACTTAATTTAAAGGAAAAACTAGTTTTATTTTTCTGACCCCACTGGCAGATATTTGTTTTTGTTTTAAGCATAAGGTAACTTGATTTTAATACATTTTTCCAAAAACAAGACTTTAAATGTTAAGTCATTTTGCATTTAAAAATATTTAGATATTTTATTGAAAAACAAGACAAAAATATTTGTTTAGATTTTTTTTTTCTTTTATGAAGATAATTTTAATAAATAATCTTTAAAAAAAGATTTTATCTTTTTATAGTTCATGAGAATACTGAAGAAAAAAATATAAAAAAATAAATCATGCTTAATTTAATTAATCAATACTACCAGTTTTTGTTGATTAAAAAAGTTTTATAAACAGACAGCTTTGTAGTAATTACAGCATTACAGTTTTTTCAACTTCTTTCACACATTTTCAAAACTTTGCCTCTTTTTTTCAAAACATTTAACAAAATGCCTCACATCTTTATGAAACAGAAAACTGAGTCAAAGGCTGAGAATTAGTGTATAGTTCTGCAGATTTGGTGTGTGCTTCTGCTGTTGGAGTGTCAGCTTTCAGAAACTGTGTGACAAGTAAAGATTGTGTGTGCAAGCAGTTGAAAAAATTTTAAATAAATAGTCTTTGAAAATTGTGGGCCTTCGAGTTAAAATCTTGAGAACGGCTGATCTAGAAGTTACATCAATCCATCACAAAAAAGAATGCAAATGCAAAATAAGCGTTTTTATGTATGAGATGATAACTGTAAGCCGCTCACTGAATTAAAGATGAAGTGTAATGAGATTATGAGTCTGTGTGGCGTAACACAGTTTGACGCGTCTGTCGTTGATGTGAACTCTTACACATGCTGTCGGTGTTTGACAGGTTCAGGACGAAGCTGGTGGCGTCTTTGGCTCGATGTCGAATCAAACACGAGCTGCTGACGCTGGAGAACATGGTGCCGGAGCAGATCCGACACAGAGAGGAGAGAGCGACGCTGCTGCCGCTGTACGGCTGGATCAACACGCTCCGCAGCAGGTCATCAACTCTAAACACTTCTGGCTCATTTCATATGCCCTTAAGACCAGTGATACTTTACTATTATACTTTTTGTTAATATTTTTTATATTTCCTGTTTTCACTTGTTGTTTTATTCATTTTGATGTGTTTTTGTCATTTTTTTTGTCTATATAGTTTTTATTCATTTTTATTTGTTTTAATTTTACTTTAAGTTAAACTGAACGGAAATTAGAGATGAGCTGAAATAAGACAAGTTTATGTTTTTTAAATATGCATTATATTTCAGTTCATGTTTATTTTATTTCATGCAACACATTTTTTTTTTTCTTGTTTTAGTTTTAGTTAATTATAACTATGATTGGTGAAAAAAAAATATTATGTTCTTCCTCAGT
>NW_015645062.1:0-591 GCF_001515625.1 Sinocyclocheilus rhinocerous
GTATGAAATGTGCTATACAAATAAACTTGCCTTGCCTTGCCTAATTAATGAGATTGAACACCGTACTGACAACTAATTAATGAGACTGAGACAGTGTTGCCGTGGGCGAGTTAAGTGGTTTTATATTTTCATTTTAAATTGATGTATTTAATAAAGTCGTGTTTCTGGTAAAACTGGAGGGGGACAGTGAGGGTGGGTAAGACTGAAACTGGGAGGGTTTAGGGGGCAGGTATAATTTTGCACGTGCATGAGACGCGTTTTACATGAGTTTGAAGTGTCACTGTTTGTATTTGATCTTATGGATTGTCACCAATGAAGTGAGTGAATTTATGTAGCACACTGCCCTAGGGCTTTCTAGGTTGTGTTTAGCCTGTCCTGCAGTCCCCTCTCCTAATAAAATTACCTGTTGTGATTGAAGTTGTGGTGGCGTGTTGTCTTCTGGTGCCAGACCACACTGGCTTAAAGAATTAAAGGTGGTGGCAGCGGCTTAAGTATAGAATTATTACAATATTAATAAGGTGTGAGGCTTTATTAACATGTACACCTACCCCAACCCTAAACCTACCCTTACAGTAGGATAAATACAGTGTT
>NW_015645062.1:7537-13404 GCF_001515625.1 Sinocyclocheilus rhinocerous
GACTAAAAGTGGACTGCCATCCTCTGGGAATGAGGACAGCAGCCCATCCAGCTCTTCTGGGAAGGTGGTTATTGTGAGGTTATGTGTGTTATTGTGAGCTTGAAACGTGTTTGCAAAGTTTTGTTTATTACAGTTTAAGAGGGTTTTGGCCATATGTACATTAACTGACAGTCACCACTGATAAGCTACTACTAAATATTGTGATGTGTGTGGTGTTTGGAATACCGTACTGACAACTAATTAATGAGATTGATTGGGGAACGAGGAGCACTGGGTGTGATCTGTGTATTCAGAGACTGGGGTGAGAAGGATTAAAAAGAGTGCAAAAGAGAATGGATGCGGGCTGGCTGACGGTCGATTTACAAGCCGAAATAGGACGGCGGTACTCAGATATTGTTGGGAGGGGGATGTCGTTCGCGGTCGTTTAGGGCCGCCGGCGATGAAGATAGATAGATAGCGGGGACTGGGTGAGAGTAAGTAGGGACGGGGAGTTAGGAGTGCCGTCGTTCTTTATGGTGTGTGCTATTTAACTGCTGAGCTGTTAGAGCGTGCCAGCGTATGGATCGTGCCCGTTCTGAACAGGCTTCTATTGCTGTCCTCCCTTTCTGTGGCTGAGACTGTCAGGTGCAGAAGTCCTTGTGAGCGTTAAACTTACGACACGCGGCTCGCATTTCCCATTACGGAACGGTGTGCAATAAGCGGTGTTCCCCGGACTGAACCAGCTCCTTAAATCCAACCCCCCACCCCACCCCGGGAGGGGCAGTGTCGCCGTGGGCGAGTTAAGTGGTTTTATATTTTCATTTTAAATTGATGTATTTAATAAAGTCGTGTTTTCTGGTAAAACTGGAGGGGGACAGTGAGGGTGGGTAAGACTGAAACTGGGAGGGTTTAGGGGGCAGGTATAATTTTGCACGTGCATGAGACGCGTTTTACATGAGTTTGAAGTGTCACTGTTTGTATTTGATCTTATGGATTGTCACCAATGAAGTGAGTGAATTTATGTAGCACACTGCCCTAGGGCTTTCTAGGTTGTGTTTAGCCTGTCCTGCAGTCCCCTCTCCTAATAAAATTACCTGTTGTGATTGAAGTTATGGTGGCGTGTTGTCTTCTGGTGCCAGACCACACTGGCTTAAAGAATTAAAGGTGGTGGCAGCGGCTTAAGTATATAATTATTACAATATTAGTACCTAAGAGTAATTCGTTCCCTTAAGGTAGTAATATGTAGGCCTACCTATTAGGGGTAAAAAAGGAACAAAGATTTCCTTTTAAGGGTACTGTTCCAGTGACAAGCTGTTGTACCCCAAAAGGTGCAATTTTGGCCCCTTTTTTTCTGTATATAACTTTTACATCCACAACAATTTCTGAAACCACAGATATTTGTATGGCCATCACTTAAAAAAGGTCTAAATCCTTAGTCTGGGGCCGTGGAAAATAATTTAAGGTTGTCTCAGAATGTTAGTTGTCTCAGAAATAACAGAATGTATCTTAAATGACTTAAGTACCCTAGATTTAACAAAACTATTTTTCATACAAATATACACTACCAGTCAAAAGTTTTTGAACAGTAAGATTTTTTATGTTTTCACACTATATATACCATAGCAAAAGCATGGAGTCAGTATAATTTTCAACAAAACAATAAATGTTTTTGAGCAGCAAATCAGCATATTAGAATGATTTCTGAAGGATAATGTGACTGGAGTGATGCTGAAAATTCAGCTTTGAAATCATAGGAATAAATTACAAATTACAATATTACTGTTTTTGCTGTATTTTGGATCAAATAAATGCAGGCTTAGTGAGAAGAAGAGACTTATTTAAAAAACATTAAAAATCTTACTGATCAAAACCTTTTGACTGGTAGTGTATTAAAACACATTTTCTAAAGTGCCTAAATGTCAAAATTAGAACGATATATTTGTTGGAAAATTCTAATAATGAACACACTATTGAATTACGTGACTCATATTACTTTTTGTGTTGCTGTCTGCTCTAGCTCCCTCCCTCCCTGCACAATAAATCCACGTGAATGGATATTAGCAGTACTAGCAGTTTAATAATCAACTACGTTAATAAAGACAAAACTTTCGGTAACACTTTCTATGAAGCCCATATTTATAATACATTATACGGGTATTCTTAAGGCATTATAATGAATGCATAATGCATTATAAAAAAACTTATAATATGTTATATCAACTCATGAATAATCATAACAACAATTATAATACATCATAATACTTACGTATTTGTGGTTATAAGTTTAAGAGTATGATTATTTATAACACACAATGAACACCATATTAAATCTACTTAATTTACAGAATAATGGACTGTATCATATCTTGACATTGCTTATTTAAGATCTGCACAGTATCTTACTACAGCTTGTGAGTGGTAAGATGTTCAGTGTTATTTGAGTGTTTCCTGTGGAGCTAATGTTAATTAATTGATGTGGGCTTAATACTCCAACTGAAAAAAATGCAATGTTTTATATGGTTACATTTTATTTTGATGGTCCCCTTAATCAATCGACTATAAGCAACTTTGCAACTACATGCCAACTAACTCTCATTAGAGTATTAGTATGCTCAAGAATGGTAGAATCTAGTATGGTAGAATAAGTTGACGTACTTGCAAAGACACATAATCAGTTTTTTTCTGTTGGTTGACCATCAAAATAAAGTGTTAGCAAATATTTACAGTAGCAGACATACTAATACTCTAATGACCGCTAGTTGATATGTAGTTGCAGAGTCACTTATCAACAGCTGTTTAAAGGGTACCATCAAAATAATCAAACTGATATTACAATAAAAACAGTTCAAAGCAAATGTGCCGATGCGCGGGACTCGATGAAAGAGAGGAAGCGGACAGAAAAAGCAGTGAAATGTAGCAACATCACAGACCTGTTCAGGGCTTCAAGTGCAGGGCAGTTTCATCTGTAAATACGCTAGAAAGTTTGGTAACACTTTCTATGAAGCCCATATTTATAATACATTATAAAGGCATGGTTTGTGTATATTATCCAATGAAAAATCGGAAATGATCACTTTGGTACATTGAGAATGCATAGATATAACATATTAATAATAATAATAATAGCCTAAGTAAAAAAAAAAAAACAGGGCAGCGGGCCAAATCAGCCGCCAGGCCACCGGGAATTCTCCCGGTGCTCCGATGGCCAGTCCGGGCCTGAGCAGACCCATCCTTCTCATTAAAGTAAGCTATGTACGCACACGCACACTTATACAAGTATGCTTGATTGTATGTAAAATACGTCTTCTGTGTAAAAATAACTTTTCTGAGTATATATTTTTGTAATAAAAATAAGCTTCTGTTTCATAAACTTGGTGCTGATAACAGCTTAACATTATTTACCTTAGCCAACCTTTAGTCTTTGCTATATTGTTGTTTTAGATGTGTTTAATAATTTATGTTCTTAAAATAACATTCTGTTCCATAAATATATTGTCTGCTGGTTTATTTAGCTACTTTTCAGTACACCACATTAAGAATGCCACTTAGTACTGTAAGACTTTGAATGTTAAAGTGCAAATTAACATCTGACCACTCTTGTGGGTTTGCTACTGTTACAATTAAAAATCGTAGAAGGGTAAAAACATGCCAGGCAGTGGTATGATGTAAGCAACACAGCTACAACAAATAAAATTGATAATGGGTGTGTTAGATTTATAGTGTGCGAATAATAAAGCATTGACAATAATCAGTTGTATTGGTGGCACTGAGGGGCCCCCGTGTAAAATTCTGCTTAGGGCCCCATAAAGGCTTGGGCCGGCCGTGGTTACTGTTGTCATATTGTGTGTGATTTTAATTTTAAAACCCATTTTGGGTTCCTTTAACCCAGCAGTAGGCCTATAGTAAATTTCAAACAATATTTGAATTAAATAAAACAGTCCACCATGTTTACTGATATATTACCTGATATATAATGTATGTATGTATGACCTACTGTATAAACAATCGTTTCAGAGCAATTTGTTGTAGCCACTTACCACTTTAATTTACAGCCCGCAAATGTTGTATTTACCCTGTAACTACATGGAACAATGGGGGAACAAAGCACCACTTTAATTTACAGCCCGCAAATGTTGTATTTACCCTGTAACTACATGGAACAAAGGGGGAACAAAGCACCACTTTAATTTACAGCCCGCAAATGTTGTATTTACCCTGCAACTACATGGAACAAGGGGGGAACAACGCACCACTTCTCATTCACAAGCTTGCGATTCGATTCGATTACCAATTCGATTCGATTAAATATAGATTATTTTGGATATATATCAGGTACAGCACATGCCAAATTTTCTCAAGGAAAAAAAAAATCTCTCAACTAATGCTGTAAAATATACATGAGAGTCAGTTGGTACTACATTACTATAATACCACTTATAATACAACACCAGTGGTCTGTTGAACTGAGGCGCTACAGCGATCTGTCACTCCACATTAAACAGCGCCAAAATGGCATTTATTGTTTGAAAACTGCAATACAATGGACAGAATTTGAAATCTGATACTTTGTTTCACATTAAAAGTACCAAAGCACAATGCTTATTGCGATATATTGGATGGGAGGTGCCCTTAAATGTTCCGTCCATTAACTGAAAACAGGCTAGACTAATGATTCTTGGGATTTAAGAATCGATATCGTTCCGTACAAATGACAATCGATTAATATCGAGATATCGATATTTTTTACCCAGCCCTAGTATTTACACTGTAACTACATGGAATAAGGGGGGAACAAGCATCACTTTAATTTACAGCCCGCAAATGTTGTATTTACCCTGTAACTACATGGAACAAGGGGGGAATAAGCACCACTTTAATTTACAGCCTGCAAATGTTGTATTTACCCTGTAACCAGGGCCGCATTAGGCATTGGGCTAGGCGGGGCTGAAGCCCCGGGGCCCGAGCTAGGAGGGGGCCCGTGATTGGCTGTGGAGTAGATTTACTGGTCATTGGTAGCGCTGATCGCCAAAGCCCCAGCACAACCCCCACTTTTTAGCTTATTATTATTATATAATAATTATTTAGTGGAGCTTTTCCGTAAATTCCAAGCAGTACCATTAGAGACTGAAACGTCACGTTCGAATTTGTTTTACCAATCAAATGCATTTATTTTATATTTTACTTTTGAACGGCCTGTGAATCCTATCAGGTGATCGCTGCGCCTAATGTCCGCACTCACCTCTCTTCACTTCGTTCTGCCGTAATCTGGAAATGGTCATGCAAAGAACAATCTTCGATAAGTAAAAATGTCAACTATTCTTAAAAAAATAAAATAAAAAATAAATAAAAAAGTGAGAGAGGGGCTATTCTAAAAAAAAATGAGGAGAGAGGGAAAAACACGAGTTAGTCAGTAAAATTCCCAGCTGATATTTGCACAGGAATTACAGAGAAAAACATTGCACTAGTTTTAATTTAATTGGTTGATGAAATTAAACCCTCTACATTTTTTTTTTTTGCTATAAAAACACCACAGTATACATCCACTGAAATACAAATGTTGTATCATGTATTTTTTCTGCGAACAGCTGGAAAGAGGTAAACTTGTTTTAAGCTGCGTTGAACCTTGATGGTATATCATGCAAAGTTATTTGGTGATAGTGGTGTTGAGAAGTTGCTGGTGTGAAGTTGATGAGATCGACAAATAAGGTAAAGTAGACTCGTGAATTATAAATCATAGCAGAAACTCATTAACTCATTTCACAAGATGTCCAGTTTTGTTGTTCAGTAATGTCCATCATGTATCCTTTAATAATCAAATATGTACCCCATGGTTACAAAATACATATAGGCCTATAATAAAATACCAATATAAAATTATAAAAAGTATA
>NW_015645062.1:13424-15295 GCF_001515625.1 Sinocyclocheilus rhinocerous
TACCCCCTTATTACCCAAACGTAACACATTGTTCCCTTATACCAACACGTACATTCTTTATAGGCAGGGGTGAACATACACTCTAAAAAATGCTGGGTTAAATATAACCCAGCATTTTTTAGAGTGTAAGTTTTTCAGCCTGGTTCTCATATGAGAACCTGGAGACTTGGTTGTGACCCATCAAATATAACTATAAAAAATAAATTAATAATAGTGATAATATTATTGCACTTTATTTATTTATTTTAAATAAAATAATAAACTAAATAATAGTGTGAATATACTATTTTATTTTAAAATAAAAAGGGAGTATTAAATACAAATACAATTATTTTATAGTAATCTTAAAATAAAATGCTAATATTTTTATCATTATTATTTTAATTTGAACCTTAATTGTTATTTTTAATTTGAATTATTTTAATTTTTCATTTTCAAACTTAAAATCAGCAAGCTTTTATTTTGGCGGGTTGCCGGCAAGTAAGTACATGCGCTTCCGGGTTCCGGGTTTAACGCTGCCGATTGTAGAGCGTCAGTGAATGAAATGTCAGTTTTGCATTGTGCTTTGAAAATGTTAGCGGGTAGCCTAGATTTATGCTTTCAGTGTGAATAGAAATCTTATACAGTACAGTCGATCTAAAATGGTAATTGTGCATTAACAGCTGTCAACCATGTCAGTACGCAAACGCGCGCTCTGAACTCACACAGCGCATTTCTTATTTTGGTCGCGTTGGTCGCGCTGCGGACCACTTATCTGCGCCCGTTTATAGGTACACTATAATTACAGAAACGTACACCCAGTACACCCACCGGGAAGTAGGGGTGCTGAGGGGGCTGCAGCACCCCGTTTTCACATGGTTGCAAATGCAACGCCAAGTTTGTTCATTTAAATGTATTCAGTTTTAGCATTTAATAATTTATTTGTAATGATCTCTGAAATGTAAATTGTAAGTGGGCTATAATAAACCCATGTTTATCTTTATAAACATGATTAATTTTACTTGTGATGTTTTCTATATGGGATGATTAGCCCAATCCTCATGAACACGTGACGCTGGCGCGTGGTATCAGACATGAACTGTACAGAATGCGAACAAGATTAACTTTAATACAAGGAGATAATGGCGCAAAAGAGAATTTCAGGTTTTTTTAAATGCCCATCCCAGCAAAAACTTTACAAAATCGGCATCCAAACAACACCAGCCCCAGCACGAGCACCGACGTAAATGAACCAGCCCCCCCAAACCCCCTTCCACCCAACACGGACACACACAGCACCCCCAACCGAAAACATCTTCCCGCGCCCCTGGAGGTAGATGTTGTATTTTGTTAGTAAATGTTTCATTATATAGTGTTGCCTCCTTCGTTCACTATTACACTACTGCATATATTGCATCTGATACTCTTGTCGCCTAGTTTTGTAACGTAAGCCCACACTTTCAAACGTTTCACTCTTGACGCGATGACTGATCGCACACAAAGACACACAGCACATGTGCATGGATATCACGCGCACGTCGAGCAAAGGTCGGCCACATCATTCAAGTGAAGGAAAATGACAAGCATCAGTTTCTAATTCGTTGTTAAAGGGATAGTTCACCCAAAAATGAAAATTCTGTCATTAATTACTCACCCTCATGTCGTTCCAAACTCGTAAGACCTTCGTTCATCTTCGGAACACAAATTAAGATTTTTGATGAAATCAGAGAGCTCTCTGACCCTCCATAGACAGCAGCACAACTGTAATGTTCCCAGGTCCAGAAACATAGTAAGGACATCGGTGGTGCAACTTCAATTTTGCGAATCTACGAGAATACTTTTTGTGCGGAAAGAAAACAAAAACAACATAATTTATTCAACAATTCTTCTCC
>NW_015645062.1:16582-29102 GCF_001515625.1 Sinocyclocheilus rhinocerous
TGTTAAATACCCTGCCTCCACTACATAGGCCTATGTTTGTCACATCATTATAAGTGTTTGATCACCACATTTGAGTTATCATTGCAAAAATGTGTTTATGTATATATACTATATACTGTATTCTATATACAGTACCAGTCAAACGTTTGGACACACGAATGGGAAGTGTGTCCAAACTTTTGACTATACTGTACTATAATCAGGGGTGCACATAAGTTTTTCAGCCTGGTTCTCATATGAGAACCTGGAGACTTGGTTGTGACCCATCAAATATAACTATAAAAAATAAATTAATAATAGTGATAATATTATTGCACTTTATTTATTTATTTTAAATAAAATAATAAACTAAATAATAGTGTGAATATACTATTTTATTTTAAAATAAAAAGGGAGTATTAAATACAAATACAATTATTTTATAGTAATCTTAAAATAAAATGCTAATATTTTTATCATTATTATTTTAATTTGAACCTTAATTGTTATTTTTAATTTGAATTATTTTAATTTTTCATTTTCAAACTTAAAATCAGCAAGCTTTTATTTTGGCGGGTTGCCGGCAAGTAAGTACATGCGCTTCCGGGTTCCGGGTTTAACGCTGCCGATTGTAGAGCGTCAGTGAATGAAATGTCAGTTTTGCATTGTGCTTTGAAAATGTTAGCGGGTAGCCTAGATTTATGCTTTCAGTGTGAATAGAAATCTTATACAGTACAGTCGATCTAAAATGGTAATTGAGCATTAACAGCTGTCAACCATGTCAGTACGCAAACGCGCGCTCTGAACTCACACAGCGCATTTCTTATTTTGGTCGCGCATGCGGACCTGCGGACCACTTATCTGCGCCCGTTTATAGGTACACTATAATTACAGAAACGTACACCCACCCAGGGACGCGGGAAGTAGGGGTGCTGAGGGGGCTGCAGCACCCCGTTTTCACATGGTTGCAAATGCAACGCCAAGTTTGTTCATTTAAATGTATTCAGTTTTAGCATTTAATAATTTATTTGTAATGATCTCTGAAATGTAAATTGTAAGTGGGCTATAATAAACCCATGTTTATCTTTATAAACATGATTAATTTTACTTGTGATGTTTTCTATATGGGATGATTAGCCCAATCCTCATGAACACGTGACGCTGGCGCGTGGTATCAGACATGAACTGTACAGAATGCGAACAAGATTAACTTTAATACAAGGAGATAATGGCGCTACGGCGTAGGTCCGACGCAGAAGTATAAATCAGCCTTAATCCTCATGAACACTGTGACGCTAGCGCGTGGTATCAGACATGAACTGTACAGAATGCGAACAAGATTAACTTTAATACAAGGAGATAATGGCGCAAAAGCGAATTTCAGATTTTTTTTAAATGCCCATCCCAGCAAAAACTTTCCAAAATCGGCATCCAAACAACACCAGCCCCAGCACGAGCACCAACGTAATTGAACCAGCCCCGCCAAACCCCCCTTGGACTTGGGGGGCCCTTTCACCCAACACAGACACACACAGCACCCCCAAACGAAAACATCTTACCGAGCCCCTGCGTACACCTTAAATTCAGTAAACTTACGTAGTTCTTTGCGGGTTGTAATCTAAAGCGTTAGGCCTACCGGACTTTTCAATAGGCTTTTGGATTATTGCAAAAAATATGCTCTGTGTGCAACCATAGTTCATGAAACTTACAAGTTTTGTCCATCAAGATAATCTTCACAAAATAATAGAACTTTTATGAATTTTGAAGCCTAAATAAAAGCGCCAGAACTTAAAAGCTAAACTTAGGCTATAAACGAACTACAGCACCACGGACGCTTGCCTTGGGGTTGGACTAAAATATTCTGTTATTTCTGGTCATAAAGATAGGAGTAAGACATCATTTAAAACTGCAACGGTTCTCCTTTTATTTAAATATACTCACAATAAAAACAAAACCATGCCTTTGTAAAATAAAGCAAAACAATATGCGCTTTGCTGTCTTGGTTTCCTTAAACTAGTGGATTTAAACCTAATTTAACATTCTAAGTTTGTCGATTAACAGATAGGAAATGAACATCGTAAAGATTAAGAATTAGCTCAGTCAGTGGAGAGTAGGTGGACTTTAGTGGCTGCTGGAATGCATTCGATCACATGAGCATCCACATTATGAATGCAATCTGGTCGAATGAGTTTTCCATTACCTCTGGAAGGGGTCGAAAGTGGACAAGCATAAAGCATTTTAGAGCCCATCTTTATGTAGCATTATCCAATTATGATCAGATTGATGAAAACACATTTTAACACCAGGTGTAAACAGGGCATAACATCAACATCAAAGTAAAAAGTGAAGGGAAAAAAAGTCTGTGGGAGGCCATTCCCTCCCAGACCTGATCGGAGCCTTCAGGATTCTCTCTTTGGGCCATTCCTGTGATGTTACAGGGTTCATCCTTAAGGGTCAGGGAGTTTATGGCCCCAGGTCACATAACAAAACTTTTGGGCTCATCAGATGCTACAAAGTAGAGCAGGGGTGTCAAAATCAGTTCCTGGAGGGCCATTTAATTAGGGTTGAATCTAAACTCTGCAGGGCTGCGGCCCTCCAGGAGTTTGACACACCTGGTGCAGAGTATTTGGAAAGCAATACATTTTCATTTAATTATAAACAACATGCAATTAAGTGTCTAAAAACACTACATGCACTTTAGTATATTTTTAATATAGTATCTTAATAATAAGTACTCTAAGAAGGTAAGAACATCTTTTGTGTACTTTTTTTGTTAAATGGACAATTACAGTATAAATGGTTGATTAATTGATTTTGGGGAGCTGCTTCTTAATAAACTGCTTGATGTCCATCATTTCCTGTTGAAAGAAAAGGAGGAGGAAATCAGTTTAAAATGTTTCAGTATGTTCTAAATAAATCCAATTAATGCATTCAAATGCCCTGTTCAAAAACATAGTGAGTAACCTACATAGGAAGCATTTTTAGGCTGTCATCCATTTAATAAAAAAAATTAAAGTAGTTGGTTGAAGCAAGAAGAAATCCAATGAAGTGTCACACACAGTGCTGAAGCCTATCCCAGTGTATCTTTAGGACAGGGCTAACAAACACATTCACGCTATTGCTTACACTTATGGGCAATTTAGAATCTCCAATTCATCTAAGCTGCTGTTTTTGACTGTGGGGGAAACAGAGTCCTGGTGGAAATCACTCCAACACAAGGAAGAAAAGAAATGCCTACTGGTCAGAAAGGGGCAGCCTGGACTTGAACCGGAGACCTACCACTGAGTTACCATGTTGCTAGCTTAACAGTCACTTATGAGGTTCAATAATGGTTTGGATAAAGCCTTAGAAGATAGATAACTTCCTATGTAGACACTAAGCAGTAGACAGCAAGGCAACTCATTAGATTTTGGAACAGAGCTACTGTATTCTGAATAATAAAAAAACAAGAGTAAATAATAAACTTGATTTATGCAAACCTCAGGACATGCACAGTGAGGCATTCTAGAGTATGTTTTAAAAGTGATATTGGAGGGATTCAGCATGACTTTGAGTTTCTCTACAGTGAGACGGCCAAAAATAAGAGGAACCAGAGGATCTGCTTCGCCATGACACTGCAGCACCGATATATCCTTATTATTGCTAATCATTGACTACAGAATAGAGACAGCAAGAGAGAACAGACAGAAGAAAAAAAAAATCACATATGAATATCATCATAAAACAGCATTTGTAACCTACATTACTTCTGTTCGGAAACATATTTTTTTTGTAAAAAAGATTCAAAGAAAAATTGTATCAACCTAAAACTGACTGAAGTGGACATTTCATACCAGAATGGAGCCAGATTTGAATGAGATGTTGGATTTGGTGGACAACAGCTATCAATTTCTGAGGAGCCTTTTGACAAATGTTTTCTTTACTGTTTTAGTGTAGCAGAGAATAATAATTATGAGTGAATATTGTGCTGCGCCTTATCATTGAAAGGCTGCATATGGGCAAGGAGTTCTTGCCCAGAACAGAACCATACCACAAACCCAAAAAGTAGCCCAATTGTCAGTTATTTATGACAACAGTGGTCCTGACTTCTTTTGTTGCAGAGGCCTTTCATGTCATTTACATGTGTCACGCACTATATTTTTGTTAGTGGGAATGTAGCGAGGAGACGAGGAGACGCAGGAGTAACTCGAACAAACAGACTTTAATAAACAAAAGGGCAGGGAACATCGGGAACGTAGGAGACATGGAATGACGTAAGACACTGAACAAGGAAACCAGGAACAGAACACTCTTTAAATACACAACTGAACGAGGGGATAACGAGGCACAACATTTTAATTAGAACATTTCAGAACATTTTATTTATGATTATATTTATTTGTCCAATTACATTTGAGCCCCTGAAAATGGGGGGACTGTGTATAAAAATGGTTGTAATTCCCAAGCATTTTATGTTATATTTTTGTTCAATCCCTTGAATTGAAGCTTAAAATCTGCACTTCAATTTCAAATATATATGGACCTAACTACACACGCATACACATACATATATGCATATACACACACACACACATTAGGGCTGTCAGTTTAACGTGTTAACTTAATTAGTTATGAAAAAATAACGCGATTAAAATATTTTAACGCAGCTAACGCACTGGCCCCGCCCCAGACCTGTACGTCATCTGACATTTCATACAGTTGACTGTTGACAAATATGATGCAAGGCAACAACTTCATAAATGCAATTATGCCCTAAAATTCAAGATATTTGGGGCAGACATGCTCCTGTATGAGTGTCTCATATTTATATCACATGATAAGCGATATCACACGAGTAGCTAGAGCAATATCACACGAGTGCTCTTTGTCCTGAATAGAGAATGTGAAGCTAAGTCACGCCGCGTTGCATGCTGGGGCGCCGCCGGCATTCTGAGAGGATCACCCTCTGCTACAAATGCTGAAATTAATACGGATACCTGCTTATCTTTTGTTTTGTTGTTGCCTTTAAGTTAAATATTCGCATTCTTCATTGTATCGTTTGCAGGGAAGAGAAGCTATTTTATCGCTTCACATAATTAGATTTTTTTTCTCTTAAGTTTTGTAGAATTTCATTTATAATTTTGATCTGATTACAGTGAAAACAGTGTCGCCCGCTGGACGCACGCTTCTGCTTCAGCCATCATATGGTAGATTATCCAAATAAAGTGTTTGTTCAACAAGCTGACAGAAGTCGATCCATTTCTTTGTTGTAAACGTTTTAATGACAAGTATAATTGTTGTCATTGTATATTAATATTTCCATGGCCACGGAGGAGAATCCTAGATTGTGGGCCACATTCAGCAGACACAAGCACACTTTATTTTATATTTATTTCAACAAATGACAACTAAAATGAAATCCCTGGAAGCTTGTGAACAGTTTTGTAGCATTTTAAAATGCTGGTTTAATGTATTAAGACAGTGATGCTAAATGACATGCAGATGAAGCCAGAATATTAACGCAACTTGTTTTATCGTTACACGTTAAGCGTTATCCTCCCTTTAGAAAATCGTAATGAAGAAAAAGCTTATGCATTAAGACAGTATTTAAAGTTCATATTTTGGGTTCAGTTTTTCTGCAGATATTATGCTTTATTAGTAAGGTGTGTACAGAATGTGGTCTTTTAATGTCTTGGTACATTAGGCATTCTTTATATGAATGGAAAACGCTTAACGTGTAAATAAACACGTTGCGTTCACATTTTGGGCTTATGTAGGTATCTGCACGTAGCATATGCTTTACAATTTTGTCTTTATCACGGTCTTGGTACATTAAGCCACATGAAGCCTTATTTGTGTTAAGTGTTTTAATGTCCCTGTTCAAGTTCTGCTAATTCACAAGCTGAGTGAGTCATACTCACGAAGGTGATGTTAATTATTAAACCAAACAAAATCAAAACTTAAAAAAAAAAAAAAACGCAGCAACATGATACTTTTATTAAGTGACAGGCAGTGGGTTTAATCGGTGACATTTTTAATAGATTTACTATCCGGCGTCTGCTTGTCATCTCCGCGACCTGCTTCCCTTGGGGTTTTTAGACAGAGAAAAGGCAAAAAAATACACTGCATTGTCCAGTTTTCTCTCAGAACGATGATCGGAGTTACTTTTGCAATTCTCGATGCAGCAAGAATGACATACAATGGTGACATTTTCCACAATCACGACAGAAAATGAAAATACTGCCCTGAACTCAATAGCGGAGAGGCAGCGCAATCCTCTCAGTATGGCGGATAAACAAAGCAGTTCCCTCTTGAGCTTTCACGAGACATCACGGAGATATTTCTCCATTATGGGAACTCCTTCCCTTCCAACCTTTCCTGAAGTCCTATTGGCTCCCGCCAGTCCAAATGACTGGCCAATTGACTCGAAGTATGCAAATCGCATGCAAATACTGACGAGCTCGAGAGGCAGTATAAAATGCGGTGCACGCGACAATTACGTCAGAATCTTCTACTTCACCTGTTGAATTCACTATGGCAACAATCTGCAAAATCTGCGCGGGACCAATAGAGCCGCCGGATCAGCACGACTACTGCGACGCCTGCCTGGGCCTGACCCATGCCGAGGCGGCGCTGGACAAGTCCAACTGCGGGCATTGCGCGGACCTTCCGGCCCGCGTGCTCCGGACCCGCCGCGATGTGGCTCGCGGCCTATTCGGGATGAGGCCCACTGCCGCCAGCGTGCCGCTGGTGGGCCCTCCCGGTGACGGGAGCGTCGTCTTGTTGCTCCACCAACCCCAACGGTCGCTCCGGTCCCCGGTCTCACTCCCCAAGGACTGCTTCCGCCTTCCTTCCAACATCGCGGAGTTTGTGTCCTTTAGCCAGGAGGAGGGGAATGACTCGATGTCCATCTCGGCCTCGGAGAGGGAGGGGATTGGGCGGGATCGGAGTCCGATCAGCCGGACAGCATGGGGCCCCCAGACCTCCAGGAGGAGCTCATGAGGGTTCTGTCAAGGGCTGTCCAGGAGTTGGAGCTTACCTGGAGTCCTCCAGAGGAGCCTGCCAGGAGTAAGCTTGACTCCTGGTATTTCAGGTCCACCCGGAAAGCTGACTCGAGGACGTCGGTCCCCTTTTTCCCCGACGTACATGAGCAGCTGGTAAAAACATGGTCTGCGCCCCAATCAGCGTGCGTCCACTCTGCCACACAGGCCATTTTTTCCCACGTGGATGGGGCGGAGGCTCACGGGTACGTGCGCTCTCCCCCAGTCGAGGAGAGCGTCGCTGCGCACCTGTGTCCTGCAGCAGCCAAGACCCTACGCTCAGACATCAGCCTCCCTTCAAAGCCGTGCAGGACTACCGCCCACCTTGCCAATAAAGCGTATGCGTCTGATGGCGAGGCGGCTTCCGCGCTGCACGCCATGGCAGTGCTGCAGGTTTTTCAGGCGAAGCTCCTGCAGGCAGCGGAGGGCGGAGCCCTCACGGCAGAGACCATTAAGGATCTGCGTGCGGCGACGAGGCGAAGCTTCTGCAGGCAGCGGAGGGCGGAGCCCTCACGGCAGAGACCATTAAGGATCTGCGTGCGGCGACGGACTTCGCGCTGATGGCGACAAAGCGAGCGGCCCAGGCTGTGGGTAAGGCCATGGGTTTTATGGTCGTCCTTCAGAGGCACCTTTGGATAAACCTAACTGACCTCAAGGATGCTGACCGTAAAGTGCTGCTGAACGCTCCTGTGACTCCCTCCGGTCTTTTTGGTGACGCCGTGGAGTCCATTACTGAGCGCTTCGCGGAGGCTCAAAAGCGCGCCAAAGCCATGAGTCACGTGATGCCGAGGCACGCTTTCCAGCAGCAGCCCCAGGCCAGCGACCGCGGCGATGACGGCTACTGCTCCTCGCCAGGAGCTGGATGTCCGGAGGAAGGCCTGGGGTCCCGGGAGGAAACGCCACGGCCAGCGGAGGAGCCCGCGACGTGACTCTCACCTGCCGCCGGCTGCTAAGCCGTCGTCCTGACGGTCTGAAGAGAAGAGGAGAGTGCGCGAGAGGCCCGGCTCCCAAGCGCCACAAGTTCATGTTTTCAAATGTTTGTGTGTTGGATGTTCATTCAATAAAAATGCATACATTCTCACAAAAAGAGCTATTTCCTCCTCACTCAGTCAATGCGGTGCCGCTCGCCCCGCCTCAGAGCAGTGCAGAGCCGCCGCACACACACTCTCCGGCGCATCCAACGACCAAGCCGCTAAAGCCGCTATGTCAGTACCTGAGCGTGTGGGAAGTTATTCTGGGAATCTCGTGCTGGCTACTCTGTGTGATAGAGCGTGGGTATACCTTTCAATTCAGACGCAGACCACCCCATTTCAATGGCGTGGTGCAGTCTCTAACATTGCCCCGAAACGCCCTGGTTCTGAGACAAGAGGTATTATCATGTTATGCGTTATACTGCTTAACACCGTTATCTCTGTGCAACCCCCGACAGTAATGTTGTTGCTTCTGCCCTGTTCTCAGCGCAGCCAAATTAATTGCGATTAATCGCAGAACATCATGCGATTGATCACAATTAATTTAATTTAAAAAAAGAGAGCGTAATCGTTGCCCAGCACTAATTAATAGTTATAGACACTGCAGGTATCTTTATGCAGTTCTCCCTTGTAGTAAGAATGGAATGTGCAATATATGTATAACAGATATTAAAGTGAATCCTGCTTTATTCTGTCTTTTACCTGCTAAGATGCTAGCCTTTCTACTGTGTGTGTAATGAACCATACTGATAAGAGCCAGGCAACCTTGAAGTACAGATAAGTGTTCGGTGTGTATGTGTGTGTGTCGGCATCTTTCTCTGTGTTAGATGAGAAGACTGTCCTGGAGAAGTTCGTCATCTGCTGCCATTCTGATCAGGAATAGGTCTCTGGAGAGACCTGTTACGTCTGACCCCCTGATCTCTGTCGCCTAAATGATCACTTAGAGATATGCTTTGAGTTTTACGTCCATATGTGGAGATTTACTAAGTTATCTAGGTTTCGGCCAACCAGAATGTTCCTACCCTATGTATTGACACAATTAGTGACCTCTGTTAGAGTATAATTACTGGTGTTTCGAGCATGTAAGCAGAGCGGCCCACAAACTCCACTTATCTCCACCTATCAGCTGCGAATTGTGTGTGTTCTATCTTCGCTGAGTGTGTAACCTGTACAGGCTGCTCGTAGCCTCTCTCATGGCGGGATTGAATATCGTTCCCATAACGGAGAAATATCTCCGCAGAGCGGCCCACAAACTCCTTGCGAGTGTTAAAGCTGACTTCTGACTTCAAAACGGGAAAAAAAAACTTTAAAGGTATAGTTCACCCAAAAAAAAAATTATGTCATCATTCACTCAAACTTAAATGACTTACTTTCTTTTGTTGAACATAAAAGAAGGTATTTTAAAGACTGTTGGTAACAAAGCTGTTTTGGTTACCAATGACTTCCATTGCATGAATGAAAAAAGAAAATGAGATGTTTCTCAAATTATCTTCTTTTGTGTTCCATAGTTTATGTTAGGCCGTTGTAGCCTAAACGTTTATGTGTAATAAATTTTATGTTGAATCAAATAAAATATTTCTTTCTAAAGATACTATTTGTAATGTCTACTTAATTTCTCATTTAACACAAAAATAGCATTAAATAATCTTTTGGGGGTATTTTCACAGCCAAATGTTATTTGCGATTAATTCGATTGATTAATCGACACATCATGTAATTAATTAGATTGAAAAAATGTATCAACTGACAGCCCTAATACACACACACACACATAAAGGTGCATCTCAAAAAAATCAGAATATTGTGGCTTGAAAGGGCTTAAAGATAGAGATCTACTGTAAATTAGAAAAATGTTGGGCATGACCGAAAGTTTATGTGGGGTGTAAATATACTTGTCTAATTAATGCCCATTATTGTTCTGCGTTTATCACTCTCTTAGTGATAGCTGCTTTACGGAGCCATATCGTGTTTTCATAGTCTAGTCTAGTCTTGTTATTACCTGTTTCCTGATTCCTGCCTGTGTACCTTGGATTATCTATTGTTTTACCGTTCGGACTCTGTTTGCCCCTGCCTGGACTATTGTTGCGTACCTGGATTATCTCTCTTTGCCTTGCCCTGTTGGATATTGTTCACCGGAGTTTGATCACGTCTGTCTTTGATGTCTCATTCCCGCTCTCTGGGAACCGAGGTAACGATAGTAACCGGAGCGTTTTCCAGAGCTCAGCGCGGCGTGACGTCAGCTTCACATTCTCTATAGGCCTAGCACAAGTGCAAATTTGATTTTATACAGCAGTTCAGTAAATAAGAAGTTAATATTGTGTTATATTTTAAACACAATATTGTCTGTTTTTGCCAACAAAAATATTACCTATATAGCCACAGCAGAACTGTTATCTCCGAGCAACACAGCTGTGTTTAGTTTCTGAATGAATCCGCGTTTTGAACGAATACAAAGCTGTTTTGGTTACCAATGACTTCCATTGCATGAATGAAAAAAGAAAATGAGATGTTTCTCAAATTATCTTCTTTTGTGTTCCATAGTTTATGTTAGGCCGTTGTAGCCTAAACGTTTATGTGTAATAAATTTTATGTTGAATCAAATAAAATATTTCTTTCTAAAGATACTATTTGTAATGTCTACTTAATTTCTCATTTAACACAAAAATAGCATTAAATAATCTTTTGGGGGTATTTTCACAGCCAAATGTTATTTGCGATTAATTCGATTGATTAATCGACACATCATGTAATTAATTAGATTGAAAAAATGTATCAACTGACAGCCCTAATACACACACACACACATAAAGGTGCATCTCAAAAAAATCAGAATATTGTGGCTTGAAAGGGCTTAAAGATAGAGATCTACTGTAAATTAGAAAAATGTTGGGCATGACCGAAAGTTTATGTGGGGTGTAAATATACTTGTCTAATTAATGCCCATTATTGTTCTGCGTTTATCACTAAGAGATATTGTGTTATATTTTAAACACAATATTGTCTGTTTTTGCCAACAAAAATATTACCTATATAGCCACAGCAGAACTGTTATCTCCGAGCAACACAGCTGTGTTTAGTTTCTGAATGAATCCGCGTTTTGAACGAATTGTGTGAACCAATGATTCAAAGGCCCATTCATAAAGTAAGCCCTTTACTGAATTCTTGAATGAATCAGCTTTTTGAACGAATCAAATAAAGACATTGAAGGAGTGGATTCTGGATTCATCAGGACCTTCATCAAGATATTAATTATATGGGCTCTTGTGTGATTATTAATCAAGCTATTAATCAGTATTTAACCTTCTAGATTGTTTGATGATGGAATAAGTAGTAGTTTCTAGATATATTAATAGTAGGGCTGGGCAAGTTAACTCATTATTATCGCGTTAACATTAATTGATTAACGCCGACAATAATTTTATCGCGCGTTAACAGTTTTTTATTATTATGAAAGTCCATTGCTCACTATGGGTCACAGGAGGGATGGGATGTTGATCAGTATTGGCTTGGGATGGGTGTCATCACGCGTCTCAACCAATGAGAGCATTTGGGGTGGGTCTAAGACTGCAGCAGCGCTCACATGAAGCACTCACGACTTCATAAGTGGGTAATAGGAAGTTTCCGATATCACGTGAAGACAGCAGAGAAGCGCTCTCGCTCAGCACAGTGGATTCCTGATTCCTGCCTGTGTACCTTGGATTATCTATTGTTTTACCGTTCGGACTCTGTTTGCCCCTGCCTGGACTATTGCTGCGTACCTGGATTATCTCTCTTTGCCTTGCCCTGTTGGATATTGTTCACCGGAGTTTGATCACGTCTGTCTTTGGACTACTCTTGTGTTTTGCCCGTGCCATACCTGTTTGCTGGTGTTTCGACCCTGCCTGTGTTATTGACCACGTCTCTGTCTAATAAAGCTTGCAAATGGATCTGCACGTCTCTCGTCTCGTTCGCCCTGTTACAGAATACTCGGCCACACAAGGATCCAGCAGCTTTTCAGAAGAACATTGGCCAGGTATGGACACAGCACAAATATTAGTAGCTCTTAAACAAGGCCTGCGTTCGCTGGAGAACTACATTCAAGAGTATCTAGCCATTGCCTATTACTCTGACTTACCGGACTGTTTGTTGATTGAGTTTTTTTGCGAAGGTATTAATCAACCGCTGATGTCTAAGCTTAGACGCGAGGGTCCGCGTTCATCACTCTGTCAGTTTATGGACTATGCTTTGTTGTGTGTTGGCTCTTCATTCACTGTGGGTGTCGCTCGCGAGGAACGCGACACCGCGTCTGTGACTGAAATGGCGGACGCACCAGAACACACTCACATAATGGCGGCTACAACAATGGACACTGTTCGCAAAATGGCGGCCACAACAACGCACCGTCATTTCTCATTTGCCATTCCTGAGTCAAGTCACGTCACAGTTGATCGTCATGAATCAAGTCAAGTCACAGTTGATCGTCATGAGTCAAGTCAAGTCACAGTTGATTACCCTGAGTCAAGTCACGCTGAGAGCTGATCTCCCAGAGTCTCGTCACGTCTCAGCTGATCT
>NW_015645062.1:29174-30029 GCF_001515625.1 Sinocyclocheilus rhinocerous
TATATTGATATATATTACAATATATATATATATATATTACAGATCTATCATTTTGCCTCTCAGAAATATGCACGCAATCATGCTGCACGTATCAGAAGTACGGCCCTCTCACAATATATTGATATATATTACAATATATATATATATATTACAGATCTATCATTTTGCCTCTCAGAAATATGCACGCAATCATGCTGCACGTATCAGAAGTTCTGCGGTCCGCTCACACTACATGCGCACCACGCCTGGGCCCAAGTGAACCAAGTGAACCAAGTGAAGAGCTCTGGCCCACCTCTTCCAACCGAGCCAGGGCCGGCTAAACGAACCGCGGCATGGAGCGATCACACTAGTCAAACGAACCGGGCTTTGGGGGTTTGACGCGCTCGGGCACGGTTAAGATTGCCTAGTGTGATACATCCTTATTCTCCAGCATCCCACACACACGATTCTCTAACCACCCGCACTCGCCCATCAAGTGTATCCCGCGCCGCACTCTGCTGCGTTGGGTCCCGCAATAGTGCAGGTCTCTACTCGGGAGGTGCCTGTTATAATGTTATGATCGAGGCTCTGGACTCTGAGCATAACTTGTTTTTCTATAACAAACTATAAAATATTTTCTATAAAAACTTAATGCCCTGGCAGTGGTAAATAGCTTTGGTTTTATCTGGGAGTCTTGCCACATCTCTGCTGATCTCCCAGAACCTCGTCACGTCTCAGCTGATCTTCCAGAGCCTCATCACATCTCCGCTGATCTTCCAGAGCCTCGTCACATCTCGTCTGTTCGTTCAGAGTCATATCACTTCCTGTCTGTTGCACCCAGATCCTCAAGGACTGTTCTTCAGTATCCCAGACTGG
>NW_015645062.1:30415-30541 GCF_001515625.1 Sinocyclocheilus rhinocerous
CTCTCTGCCTGTTCTGTTCCGGCCAAGGAGGCCGTCGATGAACTCTATGAACTCCCTGTTCCGGCCAAGGAGGCCGCCTATGAACTCTCTGTCTGTCCTGTTCCGGCCAAGGAGGCCAAGGAGGCC
>NW_015645062.1:33782-34300 GCF_001515625.1 Sinocyclocheilus rhinocerous
TCTCAGCTGATCTCCCAGAGTCTCGTCACGTCTCAGCTGATCTCTGGGAGTCTTGCCACATCTCTGCTGATCTCCCAGAACCTCGTCACGTCTCAGCTGATCTTCCAGAGCCTCATCACATCTCCGCTGATCTTCCAGAGCCTCGTCACATCTCGTCTGTTCGTTCAGAGTCATATCACTTCCTGTCTGTTGCACCCAGATCCTCAAGGACTGTTCTTCAGTATCCCAGACTGGCATCCAGCGTGGAGGACCCATCGCTGGTGTCAAGTCAAGTCACCTTTATTTATATAGCGTTTTTAGTGTCAAAGCAACTGTACAGCATTAATTAGGAAAATAGTGTGTCAACTAAACAAATAAGGTGCTTTTTTACAGCAGTATTCCTTTTTCATAGTAGCAGTTAAAATATTTCTTATAAATCTCAACTTATAACATTAATGTAATCAAATTAAATATAAAACCAAAGCTATTTGCCACTGCCAGGGCATTAACGTTTTTATAGAAAATATTTTATAGTTTGT
>NW_015645062.1:34328-37718 GCF_001515625.1 Sinocyclocheilus rhinocerous
ATGGGCGAGTGCGGGCGGGTAGAGACTCGTGTGTGCGGGATGCGGGAGAATAAGTGTGTATCACACTAGGCAATCTTAAGCGTGCCCGAGCGCGTCTGACCCCCAAAGTCCGGTTCGTTTGACTAGTGTGATCACTCCACGCCGCGGTTCGTTTAGCCGGCCCTGGCTCGGTTGGAAGAGGTGGGCCAGAGCGCAAAACTTCCTATTTCCCACTTATGAAGTCGTGAGTGCTTCATGTGAGGTCTGCTGCAGTCTTAGACCCACCCAAAATGCTCTCATTGGTTGAGATAACGCGTTAACTTGCCCAGCCCTAATATATACATTTTTTAAGGCAAATTAATCATTTGATAAGGTTTGACCCCAGCTTCTTGCCGTCATCGCAGCGCGGATGGTTATCTATCATTGTGTGATAAGGTTAACGTTACAGTGAACGCTACTTAATATGATTGCAGAAGACATGACGCCTGGTGTGCTGAACAGCAAGTTTCGTTATAAAAAGCTTCCAGATGGAAGTTTGGATAAAACGAAAGTTGTGTGCACTTATTGTAGTGATGAACTGTCCTTCCATCGAAGCACGACAAGTTTGAAGTACCATCTTCGGGCCAAACATAGTTTTGCGGATGTTAGCAAAGATGCCAGTGCTGAGACAGCATCAACAAGCCGTGCTCGCGTGAGAAGAGTCAAAGCGATGCAAATACGCGCACGTGTTCATTTGTTCGTTCGACTTGAAGCTGCACCGATCGTTGTATGACAACAAAGTACCGTGAGAGCGATTTGAAAGCATAAGGAGCCATCTGCTCTGCTCTCTATAGCTCTCGTGAAATAATGTCATACATCGATCGATCTGCACAGTGCTAGCAGCCAAAACCTGGATAATTTAGGCAATATAGAAATCCTGGCAAGGGTGCGTCTCGTAAAAATGGCCCGTATGGTCACTCTAGCACTCACTTTAAGGGTGTTAAAAACAGTAGAAAGGCATTGTGCCAAAGCATGCACTAGCCATTTTCTCGATGTTGCAAATGAGTGGGCGATAACGGACAAAGTCACTACTATAGGAACTGACAGTGCTCCCAATATGATTGCTGCTGCAAGGAGTTTACCATTCAAGCATATTCCTTGTGTGGCGCATGTTATACAAAAAGTAATCGCCGTGGCATTTCGGGACAGCGGATTTGATAGTGTTTTAGCCAAGTGCCGTAAAATAGTCTGACACTTCAAACACAGTCCCGCAAACACTGCAGAGCTGAAAGCTCCACAGACCTCTGGAGAAGAAATAGAGCCAGAGCCACCAAAGAAGAAGATGGCCCTCCTAGTTATGGGATCAGAGTCAGAGTCTGATGATGAAGCACTGTCCACAAATAAATGTCTAGAGAGGTACAAAACAGAGCTCTGTGTCAGCATAGACACATGTCCACTACAGTGGTGGTCAGCACATTCAGGTGCCCATGGTAAGCTGGCCCATATTGCAAAAAGATATTTGGCTACACCTGCCTCAACAGTGCCATGTGAGAGACTGTTCTTTTTGGCAGGCCACATTGTGCAGAAGAAGAGGTCAGCTCTGTCATCTGAAAATGTTAATAAGCTAGTCTGTCTGAGCAACTGGTTAAAAGAAGTGACTGTATAATTGGTTGGCAGGAGGAATGTTGCACAGATGCACACTGTAGAGACTGTTCATTTTGTCTCTTTACAGACATTTCATTTCTAAAATAGGCCTATAATATAAATGTTAATTGATGAGATAAAACTGGAGGATCTGTTTTCTTAAACTAGTTTGTCATGCATTTCTTTATTTCAACACATTTACAGGTAAATCCTAGTATTTTAAATTTGTGATTAATCGTGATTAATCACAGTTCATGACTGTGATTAACGTGATTACATTTTTGAATCGATTGACAGCACTTAATTACATGATGTGTCGATTAATTAATCTAATTCATCGCAAATTACATTTGGCTGTGAAAATACCCCCAAAAGATTATTTAAAGCTATTTTTGTGTTAAATGAGAAAGTATTAAGTAGACATTATAAATAGTAGCTTTAGAAAATAATATTTTATTTGATTCAACAAACTATGAAACATAAAAGATAATTTGAGTAACATCTCTTTTTGTTTTGTTTTTTTCGTTCATGCAGTGGAAGTCATTGGTAACCCAAACAGCTTTGTTACCAACAGTCTTCAAAATACCTTCTTTTATGTTCCACAAAAGAAAGTAAGTCATTCAGGTTTGAGTAAATGATGGCATTAAAGTTTTTTGGGTGAACTATTCCTTTAAAGATTTTTTCCCCTATTTTTTCCTCTTTTTTAATGAAATAATACTGTACTCTAAATAAGAAACTAAAACTGCCAGCAGGTGACGGTAAATGTCTTTATGAGTCTTTCATGCATTTGATTAGTTCAAACGGCTGATTCATTCAGGAATTCAGTAAACGGCTCACCTTTGAATCATTGATTCATCTGATTCGTTCAAAACGTAGATTCATTCAGAAACTAAACACAGCTGTGTTGCTCGGAGACATACAACAGTTCTGCTGTGGCTTTATAGGTAATATTTTTGTTGGCAAAACGGAGCATATATATATGCCAGAGCATATATATATGCTCATATAAGCATATACAGTGGGTACGGAAAGTATTCAGACCCCTTTAAATTTTTCACTCTTTGTTATATTGCAGCCATTTGCTAAAATCATTTAAGTTAATTTTTTTTCCTCATTAATGTACACACAGCACCCCATATTGACAGAAAAACACAGAATTGTTGACATCTTTGCAGAATATATACAGTCATGGCCAAAAGTTTTGGCAGTGACAAATTTTGTGATTTGCAGATTATTATTTGTAGATTATTTTTCCACATGTTTCTATGGTATCCTGAAAAACAATGATAAGCATATCATAAGTTTTAAAGCCTTTTATTGGCCAAAAAATATAATGAGTCAATATTTACAGTGTTGGCCACTGTTTTTCATAACCTCTGCAATTCGCTCTGGCATGCTGGATATCAGCTTCTAGGCCAAATCCTGACTGATGGCGATGCATTCTTGCCTTATTAGTTCTCGGAGTTGATCACAATTTGTGGGCTTCTGCTTGTCCACTCGCCTTTTGAGGACTGACCACAGGTTCTCTGTGGGATTGAGATCCGGGGAGTTGCCTGGCCACAGATCCAAAATTTCAATGTAATGATCTTCGAGCCACTTCTTTATCACTCTTGCTTTGTGACATGGTGCTCCATCATGCTGGAAAATGCACGGATCACCAAATTGCTCATGGATTGTTGGAAGAAGTCGCTCTTGCAGGACGTTTTGATACAGTTCTTTATTCATGACAGTGTTTTTGGGCAGAATTATGAGAAACACCTCTCCCTAGATTGAAAAGCAACCCCACAC
>NW_015645062.1:39163-56179 GCF_001515625.1 Sinocyclocheilus rhinocerous
TTCTTTATCACTCTTGCTTTGTGACATGGTGCTCCATCATGCTGGAAAATGCACGGATCATCACCAAATTGCTCATGGATCGTTGGAAGAAGTCGCTCTTGCAGGACATTTTGATACCATTCTTTATTCATTGCAGTGTTTTTGGGTAGAATTATGAGAGAGCCCACTCCCTTGGTTGAAAAGCAACCCCACACATGGATGGTCTCAGGATGCTTCACTGTTGGCACGTCACAGGAGTCATGGTAGCGTTCACCTTTTCTTCTCCGACCTATCAATTTTCCAGATGTCCCAAACAGTCGGAAGGGAGCTTCATCAGAGAAAATAACTTTGCCCCTGTCTTTTGCTGTCCAATCCTTGTACTTCCTGTAGAATTTCAGTCTGTCCTTGACGTTTTTCTGGGAGAAAAGTGGCTTCTTTGCTGCACTTCTTAAAACCAGGCCGTTGTCCAAAAGTCTTGGCCTCACTGGGCGTGCAGATGCTCTCATTCCCGAGCAAGCTCTGCACTGGTAGTGACTAGCACGATTCCGTAGCTGACTCCTCAGGAGGAGACAGTCCTGGTGCTTGCTGGACACTCTGGGAAGTCCTGAAGACTTCTTCACTGCAGTCGAACCTCTCTCCTTTAAGTTCTTGATGATACGGTAAATGGTTCTTTCAGGTTCTTTCAGGAACCCCGGGACCCGACCGGATTGTTTGCGCAGCGGTATTAAATTCCCGAATAAAACGCGGTAGCGGTCGGTAACTCTGGTGTAATTTGAACAGGAGCGAGCGGTCTAACAATATCCTGTTCCCGACATCCATTTAGAACAGCATATCTGCGCTTTTTTCTTATTGACCACCGGTACAGCTTGACCTCAGGACTGTTATGCACGCGCTGGAATAGAACCTTGCGGGAGCGGGACTAAGAAAACAGTCCCGCGCAGACCGAGGTTACCGAGGTCTGGACTTTGGTCAATTTTTCATGTTCAAAAATAAAATTTGTTCTCTGAATGACTAATTTGCTGTTTAAAACTCCTCATATGAATCTGCATGACATGTATAATTCAGTTTAGACAGTTTGCAAGAATGTTTAGCATCTGTGGTATGAAAATAATCACTGCAAGACACTGCAGAGTGAACAAGTCTTGAAAGAGTTATGAGTGGGGGCACGGTCGCAGCCTCCGTGTTGCCAGATCAAGCTATTATAAGCGTTTTTGGACTTGTCTCTTCCACTTAATTTGACTTTTTAGAAAGTTAATAAAGTGTGAAGTTGCAGTTTAGGGTCAGCGATATCTTTATCTTATCTTATTTGCAAAAGGTCTGAAATAATTTCAGTTTATTTTTATTTATTGTTCAGTTAATGTTTGATTTAATAGCAATATCTGGCAAGACTACATCGCCGGCACTTAAACTGACAGTAATCAAAAAAGCCCATGGACATGTTATTGCTGAGAGGATATGACATTCGTTAAGGGAAACGGAAAAAAAAAATCATGATATTATCTGACAGAATCTTTATCAACGCTGTCAAAAACAGTAGCATTTAAAGGTGCCATGGAATGGAAAACTGTATTTACCTTGGCATAGTTGAATAATAACAGTTCTGTACATGGAAATGACATACCGTGAGCCTCAAACACCATTGTTATGATGCCCGCATTTTATACGTATACAGTATAATTACCCAACAATATAACTGCGAGAGACTGAAATATATATTTTCCCTGTGTTTCCTTCCTGCTGTGTGAGCTACTGAAATGAGCCGCACTGTGAAACAGCCAATCAGAGCAGAGCTCAACATTATTATTCATGACCCTTCCAAATAAGGTAAAAACAGACCATTTCATTCTAGGGACAAATCCTAGGGTTGTAAATGGACATGTAAAACCGTTTCTGGAGATTTTTTGCCCTTACCTAAGCCACATACCTTCTATGTAGATATCAGAGAACAATTGAAAATATTGTATCAATGCATTCTATGGCACCTTTAACACTAGTACACAGATCTGTAGAACTAGTAGGTTACAGAATGAATTTTCACAAAGGCATGTTAAAAACATTTATAAAACTATATACAGTATACATTTATAATAAGCAACTGATAAAATTATCCACCCCATAGTAAAGTATTAACAAATTTTGATGCAATAAATAGGGTACGATTTAAAAATGATCATCCCTCCAAAACAGAGAAAATATCTTTCACAAACCACAAACATCTACGTGCTTGTCTCTTTTAAAGTGTTTATAATGTATATAATGAGTTGTATTTGTAGGGGTTATTATAGCACAATTCTTTAACATCGAGTGCTTGTAATAACTTCTGATTGTGATCTAAAGTTGATTTTTATTCTATAATAGGCAGACAAGCACTGTCTGTATGCTTTGTATGCTTTATAATGGATTGAATGCGACACCTGCTTCACATTTGTCATACACATTCTTTATTTTTATAAAAATATCATGAGCTGCATAAAACACATACAGAATATATCGTCATAATCATATGTTTTGCTTTCATATTTCATGTATAGAAAAATGTTTCTCTCATTTTTTCATATGTAATGGCAGGAGATATTATCCCATGATTGACAGATTTGGAGTAAATGCGCTCTGAGCTCTGACTCCTAACACTCGCGCTCGTGGAAGAAAACGGACAGTGCTCTTCAGATTACATTCAGTGGAGAATTATAGAAATTATATTCTGTATAAAGAACATGAGAGAATAAATCTGTTCTCAGATACCAATGATAACAAGAACGCACCCTCTTCTCTCTCAGAATACTCTTCTTCGGTGTTTGTTTACACTGGTTTTTGAAACAGCGCCACCACTCTCACCCTTTTGTGCAACAGCAGCTGCTCCGGGCACGTGATCTTAGCTCAAATCTAATTGGATGGCCCATTGTCGTGAAGCGACAGGGAAAAAATCGACACACAGGACAAAGAAAAATCCTTGCTTTTTCGCGACGTGTCATGCGAATGATCAAGCCTGGTGTGAATAACCCCATAGGGATCTATTGTTTCGATTCAAAAGTGTCATAGTGACGAACATTCACGTCGAATTTTCACATTCAGTGTGAAAAGGCCTTTATGCTGTACTCCTTTTATTTCATGCAGCAAAAGCAATAAACCCTCCAAATCACAGGTAGATTCAAATTTTCCATTTCATCATTCAGTAACAAAACACAATGCAGATTGTAATAATGGCCAGAGTTATGCTGGTTACATTAGCTATTGACAAGATAGCATTGTCCAATCAGATTAAAAGAAAAGTTTCAGAGATGAGTTCCTGTGGCTCAGTGGTAGAGCATTGTGTTAGCAGCACAAAAGGTCGTGGGTTCAATTCCCAGGGAACACACATACTGATAATAAACTGCATAGCCTGAATGCACTGTAAGTTGCTTTGGATAAAAGTGTCTGCTAAATGCATAAATTATTATTAGATGAAAGTTATTACATTTTTATAAAAAATTATGAAGACATTTTTATAAGAAAATGCACTAATAAATTATGCAGGAATATGAACGATTATAATTGAACAAGTTTCCAGGACAAGAAAATAATGTAAACCTCATCATCTGAAAAATATTTTCAGAAATGCTGTGAGGTTGATAGAACTACCAGTTCCTACAATAACCAACCTTTGATAGGGAGTTCCTCAGGGGCAACCAGCAGCTGAGAGCAACCACACCAGCCAGCTTCTGATGAGTTGTCAAAGCGGTGTAGAGAGAGAGGGCTCCGCCCTTTTACCATACACAAACAAATCAAGCAATCATTAAAATATTATAGTTTAATTTATGTGTTTTCAATCATGTCTAACTCCAGGGCCCTCATTTATCAAGAGTGCGTAGAAAAGGTTTTATATTTTGTCCTATGAATGAAATTTAGAATGTAAGTACAAAAAAAAAAAAATTTATTTATCAAACGTGCGCACGTGGTTCTTACACACGCCAGTAAGTAATCATTGTTGATAAATCCCACGTTCTTAAGCACCATGCTCGTTCACGTTCATGGTCATTTGCAGTCAGAAATGCCTCCAATGAGCCATATATGGTAAAGAGGTGACAACACCTCTCTTTATTATCACGTGAATGTATACGTCCTCACCGAAGTCATGGCAAAGAAAGCTGTACCGACTGAGAAGCCATTCTGTGCTCTCATTAAACTGATCAGCGCGCTCTTTGAAAACCCATTCTCTGCGCATGCAGCACATGGTTTGCCAAATCTTCCAGCAAAGCGAGATCAGCCATGACCATATAGCAACATTTCAAATCGACTTCCCAACTGTCCTTTATAGCATTTAACACTAATTGTGCAAATGTTTAGCTTGAAATATGAAATTATTATTTGAGTATTTGCAATTAAAGGACATAGGATACATGCGGTGGCACTTTCTTTTTGTAGTATCACCATTCTACCACTAGATTATCTGCGTAAGCATGCTCAGAGTTGTGCTTATATTTACACACAGCTATGTATAAGTACAAGTTGGTAGAACCCACACGTTGCGTGAAACTGTTTTTACGCACTCATTACGCATGTGTACGCACTGTTGATAAATGAGGGCCCAGGACAGGAGTCAGGACAGACAGAATTATAGTTACAAAGACTTAAACTAGGACATCAGGAAAACCTAAAATCCAGTGGTGATTTTGGTGGTAGAAAAAAACTGTTCCCCTTCAAAATAATTCTAAGACTGGTTCGTACGATGTCTGTTGATGAGTTTGTCTACATTACTGTCTATATCATTAATAAAGTCTGCTTTTGGATTCATTTTTGAAACAACATCTCATCTCAAAGTACAGGGTTCATACACATTTTTATCAATAAATTTCCATGATTTTCCATGACTTAAGACATAATGCGGGCAACTTTTTGAGCAATTTTCCCAGGCAACTTTTTTTGAGCAATGTTGCTTGGTCACTTTCCCCAACAGGGTCTGGCTGCAGACTTGCACTTGCACTCTCAGACTTGCACTCTCAGACACTTGCGCTTCCACAAGTGACGTCACTTGCAGTCTTTATTTTTTATTTTGTTCTATTCATTGATTATTTTTGTTTGAATCTCTCAACATTTTACAACAGTAGCCAGGTGTTGAAGTCAAGAAAAAAGAAACTAAATTACAATGTCACTTGCAATCGCCACTTGCACTCTCCGCTACCTGCGTCACTTGCAATCGACACAAATCGTGCGTGTTGCCAATGGAGACTATGGTGGTGATTTAATGATTAAAACTAATTTAGTACAATAATGTACATGGTCCTGCAAGAAAAAGACAAGACCCGCAAATCCGTGGCCACAGAACAGCAGAACATGAACGCAATGCACAAAGTCTTTCGTTAAGCATTTTCCTCCCGTAGAAAAACATAAACACTTAATATGGTTTAATGTATTAAGATGCTATTAAAATATCAAATTCAATATACAGTTTATTAAAATAATGAATATGTATATAGTATTTTCCACCCATACCGCAAAACGTGGCAGATGTGGCATAATGGACTAAGATGATAAAGACCAAACTCAATATGCTCGTCTTCATTATTAAAATATAGGCTACATAACTATGCACAGGCAAGCAGGTGAGCCCAGAATAAACGCAACACGCAAAGTTTCACATTAAGCGTTTTTCCATATAGAATAAACTTTCTACAGCTCTTTTATATCATTGTCTTTGTCCATTAAGCTACATTACGTGTTTTATTTATAAAGATTTTTTATGGGAGGAAAATGTTTTTTATGGGAGGAAAATGTTTAACGTGCAATTTAATGCATTGCGTTCTGGGCTCGTCTGCTTGCCTGTACGGAGTTGATCCTTTTAAAATCACTTAATGCATTTCATAATGCATGTTCATATCTGCTGGTCTGTATATACTTTGCGTCAACAACAAGACATATAGGATACTGAATTGTCTTTATCGTCTTAGTCCGCTATTATGCCACATTAAGCATTTTGTTGTATGGGAGGACAAGTGAAAGTTTGCGCATTGTGTTCATATGCCATGTTTTGCGGTATGGGAGGAAAATACTATACACATATTCATTATATTAATAAACTGTATATTGAATTTGATATTTTGATAGCATCCTAATACATTAAGCCATAGGCTATTAAGTGTTTATGTTTTTCTACGGGAGGAAAACGCTTAACGAGAGACTTTGTGCATTGCGTTCATATTCTGCTGTTCTGTGGCCACGGATTTGCGGGTCTTGTCTTTTTCTTGCAGGACCATGTACATTATTGTACTAAATTAGTTTTAATCATTAAATCACCACCACAGCGTCTTGTCTCCATTGGCAATACGCAAGATTTGTGTCGATTGCAAGTGACGTCGCAGGCAGACGGCACAGTTTTGCTGTCACAAGACCGACTGCACGGATGCAATAACTGAAATTAATACGTGTTCTTTCTCAATTGTTTACATTCACTTAAGACAAAACCGACTGTGTTTACGAGGATACTCGCCAGGACGGCCATTTTTAGAACCTCAGATGATGCCAACCCTGAAACAACATACAGAACTAACACATTTTGCTACAAGTTTGATTGCAACATATAATAATTGCTGTTAATAGTGTTCATAGTCTGTTTGATTACGTCTTTAATTGATTTTTTTGTACATTTCTGCCATATTTACTGACATAGTCACCACTGATAAGCTACTACTAAATATATTGTAGAAATATATATTGTACAGCTGCTTTGCAACGATTTGTGTCGTAAAAGGCGCTATACAAATAAACATGAATTGAATTGAATTTTTGACGTCATTTTGTGTGTATTTTGCCGCTTAAGTGCAACAAACTGTGAAAAAAAAAACAATATAAGATACTCGCGAAACGGCTTCACACGCGCGCGCTTTGGATGTGACCGTGAGCACGCAGAAATGCACCTTTGGAGCGCGCGAGTACTGAATGGCTTAAAAAGTATTTAAAAAGAGGTGCAAATTATACATTTTGTGACGATGGAACGTGACCCGATTAGTTCTTTAATCTGTCCCAAAATGACAGCGTGCAGCGACTCTTGTAGAGCACACGAGATCCGATGAGAAGCCGCTTTGAGAGAGTGAAAGAGAGACGATTCAGCTGAATCACTCACACGGTTTTCAAATGACTGATTTAATCTGACAGTCTGTGTGGATTTTTATTTATTTATTTTACTCATCTAACCTACACGCTATTTTGAATAAATGTAAAGGAATTTCCCTCATATTAAACACGAAAGCTGCGGGAATGAGTAAAACTATGTGATAGATATGCACACTCCCGCACCGAAATTCAAGACCTGATTAAACATATTCTGTTATATAGAGATTTGTAAAATACATTTCCATGACTTTTCCTAAACTTTCTGGGTTTATTTATTTTTCCAAAACTTTTCCAGGCTTGGAAATTGCTGATTTTAAATTTCATGACTTTTCCAGGTTTTTCATTACCGTACGAACCTGCTGTTGGATGATTAGCCTACAGTAGGCCTATATATATAACTGACAGAAAATAAGAAGTGTGCTGCTAAAGTTTAAGTGGCTGTAATGCAGCATTACATTTGAGCCCGGTCTCATGAAAATGCGTATAAATAGTACGCCAAATACAAACAGAAAGTCGTGCTGTTGATACGCAGAAATTGATTTTGGCGTGAACATAATATGCAGTTTTCGCGTACATATGATACGCATCTACCCCACAACCTTAATCCTACCCATTGCGTATCCGATGAAGTCAATTTCTGCGTATAAATAGTAGGCCTACGACAAATCAAGGGCATGTCTACGTGGTGGCCAGGGGTGGCACCGGCCCCCCCCCTGAAATTTGGCTGGCCACCCCAGGTGCCAGATGTCTTGCGATAGGCTTGTTTTTAGTAAATTTCTAACTGCATCTGGCAGTGGCGGATCCTGGCATGTGTAGGCAGCTACCTAGGGCCGCTTTCTTCTCTTCTTTATACTTAATTTTAGGCGGTTTCTATAGTGTGATCTTAATTACAATGTCGAGAGCGCATAATGTTACGCGATCCATGTGCGCGAGGACGAATCTCTCCACTCCCAAGCGGATTTCCTTCACTCACACAAAACTGGACGTGTGCTTTTAAATATTGTTCTTTTATGAATTGGCTCTGCTCTCGCTCAGATATTGCGTGTACACGCTCAAACGTTGTCTTTGCATCACTGAAGACGAAGAGCTTTTTTTCTAATTCAGGTGAGGAGTAGGCTTATCTCACTAAATGGAAGCAAGCTGATTATAGTCAGCCTTCTCTAGTTATTTATTTTATTAATAGCCTACTTATTTTAGTTAAGTGATTAAATTGTAAATATTCATTTATTCAATTATTTTATTTAGTGCATTTGTATTTTTTGTTTTTGTATATAGTTTTGCAATAAAAGCGTATCAACCAGGTTCCAGAAATAATCACTGAGGGTGCTTCTGAAATGAGTGAGGGTGCTCTAGTATTAATGCACATTTTCACATATTTTGTCCCGTCTGTTGCTATGGTTATCACTATGTCAATCACTGCTACTTCGAGAGTGAATCCCGCATAAATATACTGCACGTCATTCCCGAAACTTTGCAACATGTGTGTGGCCGAAAAACTTGACTAGAAAGCTTGCAAAGCGTGCTCATAACCACTAAAAAGCTGTCACTTTGTTTAGTGAGTGTACACGATGTATTATAACATACATCGTTCCGCAAACACAACCTCTCCGTCCAAACAGTTGATAAAAGCATAACAATAATCTACAAATAATTGACATGACAGCAGTCCATTAATTAACATATTGTGTAGTGAAAAGCTGTGTTTGTGAAAAAAATAAACCCTTGTTAACTTTAAACTGTCGCTTCTGACCAAAATGCAGGTCTATAATCCAAAATTTTCATTTTTGGTGAACTATTCCTTTTTGATGTGACAGAGCCTTGAAAGCAAAGATTCAGAATAAAATCAGCCTTCCCAGTAATGTTCCCAAAGAAGATCAAAGCATCAGTGTCACATCTGATGTGACATTCACCCCATACCCATCTCTGAATGTGTCTTCAACGCAGCTTAACTTCTCTATTTTGTGCTCATTGCTTATGGCTTATTTGGCTGTTGGCAAGATATTGGTTGCTTTTGGTTTATCTGGTTATTAACTTACCACTTATTAATAAATGTATATTCTGACACTTATGATGACATAATATTTGTCAATAATAGTTGATGGTAGTGGTTCCTGACTGAAATGTAGTTTTTATTTAATTTTGAGTTATTTTAATTAAAAAATATTTTTATTAAATTATTTTAGTATACTAAAACCAGTGTTTAAGTTTTCAAAGAGTGAGAGAGGGGGAAAAAAGAAGAGATATATGCCTTACCTGAGAGAAACCTCCCAACACAATTCTATGAGATGGAATACCATTTTTAACTTCTTGATCAATCAGTGCTTTGACTGTGAACAAATTTAAAACAGTAGTTAATGGCAGATTCTGTTGTTATTCTTACACTGCAGTTTCATATTATACTTAACTGCTTTCAGCAGCTCTTTTAATTCCAGTTTCATCTTCCTCTGCCTCAGGATTGAGACTAACTATGTCAAACCTAAAAGTAACAAACTTTTAATCAGTGAAATATGTAATATGTAGGCTTATGCTGTAGAAAGCACATGGAAAATAGTGTTTATAACTCACCAGGAAGGCATTGCCATGTTCATGTTGAGGGTGACAGGCATTACTGGTCTTTCATGGTTAGTTGCATAAAAAAGAGGGAACAAAAGTAAATGAGAACAGAGAACGAGGACGTAAAAGAGAACAAACGGTAAAAATGTATATGGGTTATTCCTACTATGCAGTATGTGGCCCCATGGGATAGTAAATCATCCACTGGTATGTATACTTCATAATCTTGGCCTAAATAGTAAGACATCCATGTACTTTTCGTGTGCTGCTTTTAGCCTGCTATGTTTCCCTCTCCTTATCTTAACTCTTGGATTAAATATTGTCAAAAGTTATCAAACAATCAGAAGAGATTTCCAAGGCTGAAGAAAGAAAATGTTACCTCATGCATGAAATCTTATTGAGAGTGAAATGCACCTGGAGTTCATTGATATTATTTAATATTACATATTACATAAACGCAGTCATTTATGTCTTAAAGGGATAGTTCACCCAAAAATGAAAATTCTGTCATTAATTACTCACCCCCATGTCGTTTCAAACCCGTAAGACCTTCGTTCATCTTCGGAACATAAATGAAGATATTTTTGATGGAATCTGAGAGCTGTCTGACCCTGCACAGACAGCAAAACAACTGAAAGCGGATACTCTCCAAAATGGCGCTACAGGGTGACGCGGAGGAGACAAATTGTTGAATAAAGTCTTTTTTTTTTTCTTTTGCGCACAAAAAGTATTCTGGTAGCTTCGTAAAATTACGGTTGAACCCCTGATGTCACATGGATTATTTTACAGATCTCCTTGCTACATTTCTGGACTTGGGAACATTTCAGTTGTATTGCTGTCTATGCAGGGTCAGACAGCTCTCAGATTCCATCAAAAATATCTTAATTTGTGTTCTGAAGATGAACGAAGGTCTTACGGGTTTGAAACGACATGAGGGTGAGTAATTAATGACAGAATTTTCATTTTTGGGTGAACTAACCCTTTACGGCCGTTTCACATTGAGCGTGATGTGAAAAAGCGAGGTGAATCGCTGACGAACGTTGCTTTCACACCGAGTTCGAAACGATTAATCGCCTTCTGCTAATTCACGCCTGCGTGACCGGTGGCACCGACCAGCAATGCATTTTTCCTCATATAGCCTATGTATCTCGTATATGGTTTTACATCGTCCACTGCTCAATATACAGCATTAAATTAGGATAAATAACATTTGGTTCTTCATCAGAAACACAAACTATCCATAATGCTTACAAGAAAATATAATTTGAGGTACAATTAGCAGCTACATTTCAAAATGTATGTAATTAATGTTTTTGCTCAAACCCCACTTTAAACCATAATCGAGTGCTTGTAATAACTTCTGATTGTGATCTAAAATGGATTTTGATTCTATAATAGGCAGACATGCACTCTTTGTGTTATAATGGACTGAACGCTACCTGCTTGTCATTTGTCATAAACATCCTTTATTTTTAAATACCATGAGCTGCATAAAAACATATACAGAAAATATATCGTATGAATATAAATATATCTATATGTTCAGACACCAACGACAAAAACATCTCGACATCCATATTCTTTGTATGTTGGTTGAAAGTCCTCTACTTCGGTGTTTTTACGCGAATGTTCGCGGTCTATGGCTATGTTCACACTGTCAGTTTTTGGGATTGACAACCGCATTTACTAACAGGTGTGAGTCTCGAAATGTCACGTTCACACAGCAACTTACAGTAGCGTCTCGAATACTGTCTGTATGAACGTGCAACGGGAGTCAAGCCCGTATTCCTTACCAATTACCATAGCGACAGTGACCAAAATAATATAAAAGATGGTGACGTCCATAAAACTGAAAGTCTTATCACTTTCTGACACTACAAGAGTCCAATTGAGCTGCAAGTTCATCCGTCAAACCTTCATTAACCGACAGCAGCTTTTATATTTGGGTGGAGAGCGGAGCATTTGAGTCACGCGCAGAACACAAACTGACGGGAGCGGCTCCCGTGGAGACTGGATCTAAAACATTCAGATGACACACAGCTCATTTCTCCATCACTGTAAGTTACTGAAACCACACATGAAAACACGCAACACATGGTAAACACGCATTTGTGCAGAAGAGCGGCTCTCTCTCTCGCACTGTATAACGTGGCAGACAACTAGTTGTCCAGTCCTGTTCCGTTCACACAGCGCGGGTTTTCCAAGAATGCGGTTGTGACTCCTGAAAATGTATGGGTGTGAGTTCGGTTACAGAATGCGGTTGTCACGCCTGAAAATAACCGTACTGTGTGTGAAAAACCCGTATTAAGGACTCAAATACAGGACTGACAACCATGTTCTGCTGCTGTGTGAACGTGGCCTATGTGGAAGCATCCATAGGAATCTGTTGTTTTATTCCAGGGCGTCAACGTGTCCGATATTCGTTTAGCTTTTTCGCGCTCAGTGTGGAAAGGCCTTTAAGCAGGAGAAAATCAGATATGTATCAGTATACTGGATCTGTGCATTAGGTTTTAAAGTGAGAGAAGCCTAATATACCTACTGCAGTCTGTGTCCAAAATGGACTAAAGAAAAGGAGAAAATCACTCACTACTCCTGACTGAACAACTTGAGTAGATTTAATAAGGATTAATGTTACAAAGGAAGCACAAATGTGCCATCTAGTGGCCATTGGTGGATGCATTAAAAGTGACAGAGACGGAGAAATGTGCATATTATGAACAGTTGCGAGATTGTTCGAGATGTCACAGCACAGAGCCCATACAAGAACAATCTGTCATATTTGAAATGATTTTAAAGTAGGCAATAGTTCAGTTTTATTGATATTAAATAATTTATGTTTCCTTGTTGTTATATTTTAAAGGGGTGGTACATTGCGATTTAACTTTTTTAACTTTAGTTAGTCTGTAATGTTTTGGTTTGAGCATAAACAATATCTGCAAAGTTACGATGCTGAAAGTTCAATGCAAACGGAGATACTTATTCAGATAATTAGCTCGTCAGCTCCTTCAATGAACTGTGTTCCATTATACACTGTGTATAGACAGACAGATATTTTTCATATAGCTACGAGAAGCGTTAAACATGGACGCATGCGTGGTTGATGTGGTAGTGAGCAAAACTTGCTGGCAAACACTTCTTACGGTTACAAAATTGCTACAATGCAATCATGTATTCTGCTGTATTAAAGCTTTAATCAGGATAAAACCAAATATTAGAAGCTAACATAAGCAGTAGCATTTACAAATAACAGCGTATATAAAAGTATGAGACAACAACAAACAAAAAAAACATACTATTCTCAAACATCCTGTAAGAGCCGTGCTTGCACAGGTTCTGCAGGATCCTCTTCACTAATATTCTCTGGGTCTCAATCAAGCTCAAATTGATAAGCAATATTGACGACACCATTGTTTACAATACAACACTGGCACACATGCCACTGAGGTAAGGGGCTTGACGTTTCTGGACTACACTAGGCGGTTTCGCGAATCACAACACACTGGGCCAATCTGAGCCCATTGCGTATTTCTGAGGGAGGGGCTTCATAAAACCAGGAAATTATCAATGCGTTCATAATAGAAGGGACAGAGAGTGTAGAATAAAGGTAAATTGTGTGGAGAAAATAATGCGTTTTTTCTTTTACTAAGCATCAACATGTTAGACTGCACCCCATAAACACAATCAAGCCTAGAAAAAAAAACAGTCAACCACCACTTTAAGTTAGTATGCATTACATAGTGTTACAAATTGTTCTGTCCAAAACAAGCCACTGTGTTATATGTGGTGTGTTGTGGTCTGGGTAACGTGAAATAGACGTGAAACATGAAAAGTCTAGGGTCACTTTTTAGTCCCAGTCCACCTCTGGTCATGTTGTTTGTGGGAGATTTACATTTTGTTTCTTGAATCATTGAACATGATATTCCGTGAATTGTTCTTTATACATTCATATGAGAACGAATGGTGAATTTATACCTTTTATGTTATTTACATTGAGCCAGGCATGATGTTAAACTTATACGATTTTATAAATAATGGTGCTTTATACATGTATTACTGTTCTGTTAATTTGTAGCCACATATATTGATGGAGATAGTGGGTGTACATTATATAAGCAGGCTGCAACTGCAATGTTCAAATCTGTACCAAGTGTGACTTCACTACAGTCTGTGTTCTCTGCTGTTGAACAAATGATAAAGTAAAAGTATTCAAACTGATCCCTACCTCCTGTCAGCGTTCTGTTTTGCTTTATCACATATATCCTATAAAAGCATACAATATTAATTGATAAAAAGCTAAAGAAAAAAACTATTAAAGGGGTCATATGATGCGATTTAAATTTTTCCTTTGGAGTGGTACAAGCTCTTGGTGCATAAAGAAGATCTGTAAAGTTGCAAAGACTAAAGTCTCAAATAGACATTAGCTGTTCTGACATAAGCAGGCAGACCAGGGATGGTCAGCTTCTATCCTGGAGGGCAACTGTCCTGCATAGTGTAGTTCCACACCTTATCAAACACATTTGACTGTAATTTTTAAGAACTCTTATGTTTAAATTATTTTGCCTAGGCTTGACCAAAATCATTTTTCAAATGTTTTACACTTCCACATGATTATTACATAAGTTCATTTAAAGACACTCTGCAGTGAAAGTCATCACCATTGCTGAGCATTTTCTCCTTAAAACTGCAGAGTACCAAAAGTTGCCTTGTTTCCAACCTTCACAAACATTTAATCAATTCTGTCAACTTGCAGGGCAGGGCTTACAATATTATTTCATCTTTATATTATCAGCATGTTTTTGCAGATCAATTGTGCAATGTAGCTAATCACAGACATGTAATTGTTGATTACATGAGCTACATTGTTGATTTCATGGATCCAATGGCCAATCAGAGGTGTTTAAGACTGAATCCACTTACTGCTCAAAAAAGGGTTTTGTTCAGTGCTGAGTTCTGCACACTGATGAATCCTCTTATTATAACAAAGTGCAGATGCAATGTAAATAGATTCAATGTGCAATGTAGAGCTTATTTGATCAGAATTGAACTTTGTGAGACTGCAATGTATTAAGATGATTGACATCTTTTTAGTGATTATAAGGGAAGACCTTTTGTACATTTTCTAGACTAACACATTAAGAATGTTAATAAATTTACTCAAGGATTCACTGTTTGACAACCATTTATCCCATATTGTAGCATTTAATACTTTAATTAATTTAGTGAAAGTGGAGCAGGTCCAAGCTGGTGTCCGAGATTTAAGGGATAGAATTGGTGACTAAAAGGGGACTTTAATAACTGATTTTCTACATTTAATGATGTCCAAAACCATTAGATGTTTTCCTTAAGAAAAATTTACATGAAATATTGAATAAATAATTCAAATGCATTTCCGATTATGACTGGCAATAGCCAATGTTGGGCTCAGAATTGTGTATTGCTGATACATTCCTTTTAATTCCATGCTTATATGTGAATAAAAGCTTAAATTATATTATAATATCTTTCTGAAGTACCAAACTTTTGGCTGCATGGACTTTCATTGGAATGTCAGAAATCTCACAAATTACTGAGTGCACTGCTTAGAGTGTTGCTTCCTTTTCATGTTTTTAACATTTTATGTAGGCTATGCATGTATATGTATGCATGCATTTATTTATTCTGAGAAAAAAAAACTATAATAAGATAATCAGTATAAAGTATAAATATCTCAAGTATAAATTTGTCTGTTTTACAGATGCCTTTTGTATGAAGTTATTTTTTAATTTAATTGTTTTTCAAATTATTTATTTCTAATCATACTTCTAGGCTGCTGAATGCTTGATTCTGATTGGATGATGAACATTCTGGTGTGTGTTTATTTATTTTACTTTATTATTATTATTATTATTTTTTTTTTTTGTTCTAGGAAGTGCAAAACTAAAGTAGTTACAGGCCAAATGATTTCAAAGGTCCTTACAGCCTACAACAGCAAAATAAGCCAAACCCACAAAGACCAAGCGAATAAGTTTCTTTCACTTTCTTTCTCCCACTGTTTCCCATACAAACTGTACAGACACACACTCGCACACAGTGAGACATACACATCTTGTCAGTGTTGCCCTGAGACTTTAAACTATCAATAAAATAGTTTGCAACTGAATAGCTACATGACACTTCGCAGAAGCTCACACACACTTTCTCCCTCTAAAGTAAACCAGTGTCGGTCTAGTAAATATAGTCAATAGTTAATATATGCACATAGGGCTGGGCGATATGACCTAAAATCAAAACCTCAGTTAATTGAACACTTTACCTCGATTACAATTATTGAACGATTATTTTATTTATTTATTTTCTTGCCCTCATAGTTCATTAAAGATTTGTACTGCAAATACTGTATACTCAACTATTAAAGGTGGGAAGAGTGCATTTCTTATCTTTGTGATTTCAAAATAATTGAAGGTAAAAAAACTATATGTGGTTATTTGTTGAATATTTTGAACAATTAAAATCAGAGCTTTCTTCAAATGAAGACGTCTTATGAAAAAAGTAACATTTCAGTTTTATTGTAAAAAGCAATTGTTTCCTAAAAAAAAAAAAAAAAAGTTTAATTTTGTACCAAACAAAATAAATGAATATTGCCATGTCAAAAGTAGAAAATAACCAGCATCACCAGCATGTAAATAAATGTTTTAAATAATCATTGTAAATGGAACACTGCTGATTAAGAGAAAGAGCATGGCACCATCTCAGTGATCTTGTCTTGTCACGCTATATGCGCAAGTATTTACTCTAACTGTTCTAACTGGCCATTAACACAGAACACGTCTTTGCATCTAAAACCGCGAGACACAGCGCTCAGGAATGTTTTTTTTTTTTTTTTTAAGCGCAGCGCAGAATGCCTCCTCCGCCATGATGCCATCAAAAACAAAACTTGCCATGCCAACCTGCTACTGTAAACAAAAGCTCTGCGCGGCCTACAGGGTCTTCTGAATGGTCCACTGTTTTGGAACTGACATTGATGAGCGGCACTGCAGTAAAAGTTTAAATTCTTTTAACACGCCTCTCACATGCGAGACGCTGCAAAAGACGCAAGTGCAACGGTCACGTCCATAGCGCTGACTACTCACGCAGTACCCTAAGAATCTGTTTAAGGGAAAAGTATTAATAGGATTAAAAAACGAAATAACCTACATGGGAAAATTACGTCGGTTAGAGGTTCTGAATTTCAGTTTCGATTTCTTTTCGATTAATCGTCAATATTCACATATTTGTCAAAATTCATGCCCTGCAAGTGTTGAAAATTAGAAAAAATTAGGTGGCGTGGGGGCAGGAACCCGTGTATCATTCGATCATTCGTTTTTTTTATTTAATATTGAAAGTAGAAAAATGAGAAAACGGCTTCTTTTTCGTTTTTTT
>NW_015645062.1:56817-59745 GCF_001515625.1 Sinocyclocheilus rhinocerous
TGTTTTTTTTTTTTCAAAAAACAAAAAACGAGAATTCAGCTTAAATTTTCGTTTTTCGTTCAGGCGTAGAAAAATGAATAAACAGCTTGAATATTCGATTTCAACACGTGAGTGGGAATTTAAACGCCCCTTTCTGCTGATTGGTCAGCCGAAAATCAAGCCCTGCCGTCATCAATTCTTCAGCAGTATCAGGCAGCAGAATAATAGTCCTCCACTGCTGCAGTTGTACTGATTCTTAACGCATTTATTGCAACCACATTTAATCTTTTTCATCAAACAAACAGGCTAATGAATAGCTCGACAGAACTCATACAGGGGCAGAGTCTAGACAGGGCTTTCTTCTGTGTAGATATAAATTCTATTCTTTGCATCAGCTGGGCATGCCAGGGTATGATATGACAGCTGTCATAGCCTACCCTGCTCACCCAGTAAGTCTTGTTTGTTTAATTAAGAAATTAATTAATTAGTTTTAAAATAAATATTTTAAACACTAAACAAACAGGAAAGAATAATAAATTGGCTTGGGTATATATAGGCCTATAATGTTCAGGCAAGAACTGTCATTTTGACTGACAACCGGAGAACAACAGATATTAAATAGCCTACTGTTAGAATTTTATAATGTAGTCTTGTGTTTTATTCAAATTGATTATAATTGATCTCTGTTTTTCGTTTTTTGTGGAAAAACGAAAAAGGAGCCGTTTTCTCATTTTTCTACTTTCAATATTAAATAAAAAAAACAAATGATCGAATGATACACGGATTGGAAGGCGCCACTGTGTTTGTTTTACAACATGTACTATATGCAATTATATACATACAAATATTAACCAATACCATATCATTTAGATTAAAAAAAAGGTTGAAAGCACTTGTTGGAGGCACAAAACTTCTGTTAGTTTTAGGTAAGTGCCTAATACCAACAGAAATCATTTAGAATTTAATTAATTTAATTAATAAATCAAGAATGGTGGTGCGTAAATCAAGTTACCCTTCCCATTTCTGGTATAGCTTTACTGAAATTTCTTATCCCATGCGAACTGACCAATAACATTACAGGCATCCTGTGGTAAAATTAGATTACTTCATATACCCTTGTAAAACTAATCCCATCCAAACAGTGGCGGCTCGTCGGTGGAGGCACAGCTTCCCCATAAGTTTGAGGTGAAAATGGGAGGAGGACGATTTAATGTTAATAAAATTCACAATTCATTTCAGTTCATGTCTCAGAATGTGTATTTTTTGTTTGTAATTTCACAGTTGTAATACCATAACGTGAAAGTGCCGCTTTTCTATCGCGAATGTGCCGAATCTGCTGATGTAATTACAACCGCTAATGATAGAGAAGGGGAGGGGGAGGCCGGGGGAGACGCTGAGCTCTCGTGCCTCCGTTGGTAAAAAAAAAAATTAGCCAATCACCATCGAGTGTTCACTTTCAGCGCTGAGGAGTGTTGAGAAAAGAACCCTTGCAAGGGAGGCTAGCCTCCTTCTGATATCAACCAATCATCATAGAGACGTAAATTACGTGATCGTTTGAACGTCTGCTGCTGCGCTGATAGTAGCTGTGTCTCATTTAGAAGGCTGCGCCCTCCGGAGGTCGCATTCGAAGGCTGCATACGTCATCGAGGCTGTCTCATTTCAGAAAAGCAAGTAGGACACTCCGAATGCGACCTTCTTTCACAGGAATTTGGAGGATGCATGAGGTGTATCCTTTGCTGCTACAGATAAGCCACAATTCTTTGCGTCGCCGCAAACAACCGTTGTTAATTTGAAAAATGCCGGCGCCGGCAGATGTACACACAAGCGCAGATGTGGTGTTTACAACTTAAAAAGCCATTTTAAAGTGGTTAAGCAAATAATAATAATAATAATAATAAAAATCGGCAGGAATCCCAGACCAATACAATTAGTGTGACTCCTCTATTTTAAAACCCACGAGACGCCACTGCATCCAAATAGGGCTTAAGGTGATGTTTTGGAATTAGCAATGGAGGCTTGAAAGGAGATGCATAAAATTATAGTCCTATACGCCTTTAAGGACAAAAAACCTGACAGATGTCTTGATAAAAAGCATCTGAACAATGTTTCAAGGTGTGGTAACTGTAGTATAAGTGGAATAATTGACTCTGGGTCGTTGACACTTAGGCCCAATCCCAATTCTACCCCTTAGCCCTTCCCCTAAGGGTAGGCGGAGGGGTAGGGGAAGGAGAAGGGGAATAAAATAGTATTGGGATTGGGCCTTAGAGTCATGGCTGCATTACCTTGGGTGTGCATTATTTTTATAATAATCCACCCATCTGCCCATCATCAATTACTCCTTACTTACAGGAGCAGAGCCTAGCGGATGGATAACACTGACCTAAGCAACACAATGTTGTTTATATAATCCATGTGACATCAGGGGTTCAACCGTAATTTTACGAAGCTACGAGAATACTTTTTGTGCGCAAAAGAAAAAAGAAAAAAAAAAGACTTTATTCAACAATTCATCTGCTCCGCATCACCCTGTAGCGCCATTTTGGAGAGTATCAGCTGAACGTAAACAATGTATGCTGTTCTGTGTCAGCTGCGTCACACCTGATCTGTTTCCTATGTTGTTGTGATTTGATCTGAACAAAAACAGCGTATTCGTGTGACGCAGCGGACACAGAACAGCATACATTGTTTACGTCCAGCGGATACTCTGCCATTCAGTGAAAGTGCCATTCACTTCTCAGAAGATCCAGCAGCACTGTCAGGGCCTCCCTGCTCAGCCGAAAATCAGGCCATGTCTCACAGTCATTAAAAAACCTGTCCAGCGCTGGCATTTTCAGCTCTATCCTGCAGTACAGTGGTCTGGTCTGATTTAGGGAAAGAAGGAACAGAGAAATTGTTTAGAGCTATGACAAAGTAATTAGTAGAAGAAATATTGAGATACTTTAGTAAACT
>NW_015645062.1:59778-67203 GCF_001515625.1 Sinocyclocheilus rhinocerous
GGATAGTTCACCCAAAAATGAAAATTCCAAACCTGGAATAACTTGAGGGTGAGTAAATGATTACAGAATTTTAATTTTTGGATGAACTATCATTTAAGTACAAGCATTATTTTGCATACTCTAATATACTTAAGGTATTGAGAGTAAAATTAAAGGTATACAGTATTGTTCTGAAAAAATAATTTGTTATGGTTTTGCATTAATATTACTGCTGCACTAATGTGTATGTTGCATTTTACTTCTGAATATGTTCAAGGTTATTAAATTTAAAGTTGCCTACTAAATATGCTGTTGGGTAGTTTAATCTACAATGCATCATGTTGTAAAAGACCATATTTTTATAGTGTTGCTGCGTGAAAAAAAAGAAAACTTAGTACTTCATATTTGTTCGAGAATACTTAACGAATGTACTTCCTTACAGTCCACCTCTGTTTATTTTGAAAATGAAAGTATCAGCGTTTTGTCAGAATATTTATAACACATTTTTGCTAACTATATCAAAAGCTGCATCTGAAGGACTTGGACCGGTCAAACAGAGCACTGTTCAGCTGTAACAGCTGCCACTGAACATTGAGCTGTGCAATGCTCTATTTTTTTTTTATTCATAGTTTTATTTTTGCTAAACTGTCTACATATGATCACCATGGTCAAGACAATAAACTATATAAAATTGCACCTTTGTAAGACATCAGTCAGTATTTGAACTGCTATGTGTATGTGTGTGTGTGTGTGTGTGCACATGTGTGTATTCTGCAGTTTTTCATATGTATCATTACATTATTCAAGTAAGCTCCAAGCCAATTCCTGCATTTAAAGTTGTAATCCGACAAAGGATGCAGCAAACCAGTGTAACTTACCTGGCCTTGGTCTTGGCTAAGCCTGAGGTACATCACCGTCTCCTCCATTATGACGTAAAACATAAAAACTAAAATGAGCAATTCTGGCTGTTAAGTTTCAGTCATGGTTATACATTCAGATTTTTGTATACATTTAATATTTCTGTGCTATCTGCCTAGGGTTCTAAATGTAAGTTTGCATATAGTACACTGAGAGGAAGTAAGGACTCTTATGGGGGTGAGATCGCTGCTTCCGGTTTTGTTATGTTGTTGTCGAAAGTTGGAAGAATGAAGACGGAATTTGGACTAGAGTTATGGAACTTGAAAAAAGTAAACAAGCGCTCGCTGTTGCTTTGGCGCTGTCAGGAAGAGCGAGAGAAACGGCGATGGAAATACGATTTAAACACGGACACTGGTATGACAACTTTACTAGCGAAACTTGATGATTTGTACCTCAAGGAAGAAAAGGACCGGATATATGAAGCTTATACGAGCTTTGATCGTATAGTGAGAGACAGTAATGTTTCCATGAGAGACTATATAATCCTTTTTGAACAATGCTACTCTAGGATGCGCAAGTATAAAATGGAACTTCCTGATGCAGTATTAGCTTTTAAGCTGCTGGACACTGCATGCTTGGATGTGAAAGATCGACAGTTAGCTTTAACAGCATGTGCAGATCTGACTTTTGCATCAATGAAGTCGGCACTAAAGAGAATTTTCACAGGAAACGTATCTGCTTCAACAGTAGGAATTAACCAGGAAACGGCATATATAACTGAACAGATGCGACGGAGAGGCAAGTGGTGGCCCCAGAATGACCAACAAAGGACACCATTACCTGGCACAAACCCTCTGGACAGATATGGCCGTAGATCAAAATGTGCAGTGTGCCAAAGTACATTCCACTCCCACACAAAGGTGAGCAAATCAAACTGACTGAAGACTGTAAAGAAACTAATGCAGAGGAGTGCAACATTACTCTGTTTACAGAAGAATTACACTCTGAAGCAGAAATCCTTATGACTGAATGTTTTGGATCTGCAATAATAGACACTGCATGCACTCGAACTGTGTGTGGACAAGAATGGCTAAATCACTACATCACTGAGCTAAGTCAAAAGGAGACAACCGATTTGAGGAATTCAGAAACACAAAGCCATAGACCATTTAGGTTTGGAGATGGAAAAGTGGTCCATTCCAACAGAAAGTTGAAAATTCCTGCAAAAATTGGACAGATCAAGTGCAAAATTGAGACTGAGGTTGTCCCAGCTAACATTCCATTGCTCTTAAGCAAATTCTCCTTGAAAAGAGCAGGAACAGTATTAGACATGAAAAATGACAGAGCAGAAATGTTTAATCAACCTGTAGAACTTGAGTTTACAAGCTCTGGTCATTACTGTGTAAACATAATGGACAACGAAAGTAACCCTAAAGACATGCAATGTAGTGAGCAGATCTTGGCAACTGCTGAAGAGGAAAGGAATGAGGATGAGAATGAAATCCTAATAATCTCGGATAAAATGAGCTCAGCAGAAAAACATAACAATCTGATGAAGCTTCACAAACAATTCGGACATGCTTCTGCCGATAAAATAGAAATAACATAGAACATAGAAATAAAAACAACAGCTGCGTATAGTCCATGGAGCAATGGACTTCTGGAGCGACACAATCAAACACTCACTGAAATCATAATGAAAGTGAAAACTAGTAATGGTTGTGATTGGCATACTGCGATGGACTGGGCTCTAATGGCAAAGAATACTATGCAAAGTGTCCACGGCTACAGTCCTCATCAGCTAGTGTTTGGCCAGAATCCCAACTTACCATCTGTGCTGATTGATAAACCTCCAGCTCTAGAGGGTACCACAAAGAGTCAGTGGGTAGCAAGACACATCTCTGCTTTACATGCATCAAGAAAGGCTTTTACGGAAGCAGAGTGCTCAGAGAGCATTCGCAGAGCGTTACGGAATCAACTATGTCACACCGATGAGAAATATGAAATGGGTAATAAAATGTACTACAAGAGAGTGGATTGTCCAGAGTGGAAAGGACCAGGAACGGTCATTGGTCAGGATGGAGCAGTGGTATTTGTGAGACATGGAGGGACTTGCATTAGGGTAACAAATTGTAAAATACAGAGATAAAGAAAAATGTGTTTTGTGCACAGCTAAAATCTTAGGGCGTGCAGGTAAAGCTACATGTAAATATAAAAACTGGTTTAACCTGTTGCTCATTGAGCCCACTAATGTAGCAGGCAGTACAGAGTCTGCTGACATGTTGAATGTTGAGAATCTTCAGATTGAATCCACTGTTACTAATGCTGACTCCATTGATGTATGTGAGGATGTGTATGTAACAAAAGATGTAACATTTGACTTTGCAAAACAGGAAGAGATAAAGAGTTGGAGAGATAACCATGTCTTTGAAGAAGTGAAGGATGAGGGACAAAAGTGCATTTCAACTAGGTGGGTTTGTACCTACAAAGAGACATTGAAGGGGTTTGTACCCAAAGCTCGTCTTGTTGCTAGAGGTTTCGAAGAACTAGAGGTGTCAGAACTCAAAAAGGACTCACCAACATGTGCTTCAGAGTCTCTTCGGCTTCTTGTGGCAGTGATTTGTCAATGGCAGTGATTTGTCAAAGACAGTGGACACTTAACTCCATGGATATAAAATCTGCATTTCTACAGGGAATGGAGCTAACAACTTGCAGACTGCCTTACAAAAAAGGGGGCATCACCACTGCAATTACTTAAGGCACTTAGTGAAGGACAATGGAAGCTCTATTAAAAAAATTAAAAAAGGCACGAGTCATATAAAAAGGAGCTGTTAATAATTAACTGTTAAAACAGGTTATTTTATGTTAATGTTTTGTTTTTTTACAATAAGAGCTCCTAGGGCATGTGCTGAATATTGAAATATATATACATATATATATATATATATATTTTTTTAAGAAGAGATGGAGTTTGTTAAGTTTCAGTCATGGTTATACATTCTGATTTTTGTATACATTTAATATTTCTGTGCTATCTGCCTAGGGTTCTGAATGTAAGTTTGCATATAGTACACTGAGAGGAAGTAAGGACTCTTATGGGGGTGAGATCGCTGCTTCCGGTTTTGATATGTTGTTGTGAACGGCTATGGTTGTAGTCGAATAAAGAAAGTTTTCCATTAAGTTTAAAACAATTGTCTTTTGATGACTAACACTGGCTCCACCTGTCCTGGCAGGATTGTCCTCTCGTCAGCTCTCCTCTGGCACTGTTGCTATGCGACAGAGCACTAATCGGGAACCTCTGGTGTCGCAATTAGGAAATCCCCAGGGTTTCTGTTCATGTCAAATTATTACAATTGATCAATAAATTCAATATACACTATAGGGCTGTTACCAGTCAGATTAAATAATTTACACTGCAAAATTACAACAGCAATAAATAATGTTATGAGATTAATGTTTTAAATAAATTTTGGATATACAAATAAGAAATGCAAATGAAGAAATGTTGGGGGGGGAAATGCATACTTTTAAACATACTAAACCACCAGTAGGTGGTGGTAAGTCCCTTAATGAGTGAGTCATTCAACCGATTCGTTCAAAATGCTGAATCTTTCCGTAACAAAACACCGCCAAGTATTGCTTGGAGAATGTTTAATACTTCTGCTGTGACCTTTGTTTGGAACTATTTTCATTGTAGAAATAGAACAAAAACAGTAAATATTGTGTCTAAAATGTAAGTAACTTAACTACCAGACTACTTTACTTGTTCATTGAAATAAAATCAATGTGACATTTGCAATCGTGAAAATATTCAGGAAAAGAGCTCCCTTGTCAAGGTGTTACTTAACTATATCATGTTATGAATAAACTAAACATTTAGAATTTTTACCTCAGTGTGTTTCTTCTGAGTTTCTTTCTGTCTGCTGTTACGCTCATTTGTTTTGAAGTCTCTCACAAAGAGACAGGCAGCGTGAGCCTCAACAGCACGACCTTGATACCAGAAATAGCCGACACTATCCATTGTCAATCACGGTTTACGCTGAATGTAATAAAATCAGAAGAATCATTATCGCGTTTCGATGCTTCGCTGGTTATTTTTTTGTCACTTAAATTTTAGTCAGGCTATTTGTCCGGTCGGGTAAGTAAAAAAAAAAAATTTTTTAACTAACTAGAAGGCTGGTCAGCTAGCTGTAGCTCAACCTATATTATTATTATTATTGAGAACATTATATAAACAAAGAAGGTAGTTCAACCTGTATTCCACTACTGCAATTCTGTCTGATGAAGCAGTAATACCGCGGGGGAAGAAAAAAAATCTTCGGTCTGTCTGTAAACAATGATTGTAAACAGTCATTAGGTCCGTCAGACTGAAAAAGATATTTTAGCGGTAATGTGACCAAAAATATTTAAGACCTATTGAATCTGAATTTAAGACATTTTAAGACTTTTTAAGGCCTTTTATGAGGAAAACGTTTTTTAAGACTTTTTAAGGACCCGCGGACACCCTGTGTGAAGGCGGAGTGTCCTTCATACACTTCGGAGGGTCCTTCGTGCACTTCGGAGGCGTGGCCTTCGAAGTCCGTGCCTTTCGAAGTGAGTGCACTTAACTTTGGGACACAGCTAAAGAGTCGTAAACTTTCCCTCCAAAAGAGAAAGTCACCATTGGCTCTTTGACCCCCCAGAGAGGTATGACCTCGATAAAAGATAAAGGCCTCACATCAGTGACCCCCATCAGTCTGCAGTTCTTTTAGACCCTAAGAGGATGAGGATGATGAGCTAGAACTCTTCTGGAGCCCTAAGTTTGTGCCAGGCTGCGGCCTTGTCTTTACATTTACCAACGATCCTCGGATCTCAGCTGATGTCTCTTAGCTCTTCTTTCACTTTCCACCTGGGAAGAAACTCCCAATCACCACGGAGTCAAAATAACATCTTTGGACTTAATCACCCTTCAAACCTGGAAGAACATGATTGCAATTCCAGCAGTACCAAACCTTCAAACCATCAAGATTTTCATCCAAGACTGCATCCAGATGCTCGGTCAACGACCAAGGCAATGCAAGTATTAAATATTTACCTAAACGAAACAGAAGTTTAGTATAAGCTGTAGACCCCATTGTAAAACTGTGTTGATGGTTTGACACAAAGGTTAACTGACTCCTTTTCATAGCTTCATTCCCTGTTTCTCTAATGCAGTGGTTCCCAATCCTGGTCCTGGAGAACCCCCAATACTGCACGGTTTTGGTGTCTCTCTTATCTGACACACACATTTGAGGTCTTGGAGTCTTCACTAATGAGCTGATGAGTTGAATCAGGTGTGTTTGAATAGGGAGACATCTAAAATGTGCAGTGTTGGGGGTTCTCCAGGACCAGGATTGGGAACCATTGCTCTAATGGATTCATTCATCCAGTCTCACTTGCCCTTCCCCCATGTACAGTATGAGTGATTGTATGTTTGTTTGATTAGTTATGTGTTAGTGCTTGGTTAATAAAACTTTTGTGCACAAATTACATGAGATTCTGATTCTGTCATTGCTTGTAAATTAATGTCCCTTTTATGATTCCACCTTTTTATATGATGAATGGGGTTCGTCAAGGTGGAATACTGTCTCCTCTTCTTTTTAACTTGTATATGGATGATCTTTCTTTAAAGTTAAACGATTGTAAAACTGGATGTGTAATAGGGGATCGTCTTATAAATCATCTGATGTACGCTGATGATTTAGTTATTCTGTCCCCTTACAGTGCGGGATTGCAACAGTTGCTTCGTATATGTTCAAGCTACGGTGTGCAGTTTGATGTTAAATTTAATAGCAAAAAGAGTGTGGTTATGATTGTCAAAACCAAAGACGACTTTAAAGGGGTCATATGATGCGATTTTTTGCGAAGTTTTCCTTTCTCTTTGGAGTGTTACAAGCTGTTCGTGAATTGATAAGATCCTTAAAGTTGCAAAGACTAAAGTCTCAAACCCAAAGAGATATTCAATTTAAAAGTTAAGACTCGTCCACGCCTTCCTAAAAGGCTTCGTTTAAACACGCCCCCACATGTCTATGTCACTGTGTGGGAAGATTTGCATAACACAGCCTAAATGTTTATGCAAAGAAAGAAGGCATAACTTTTATTCTTGCTGTAGTATTTTTGCTGCTGCCGCCATGTCCTGGAGACAGTGTGTGTTTCGTTGTGAAAGTGAAACTACTTAGTTTGGCCTTCCAAAAGAGGACACGACCAGAAATCAGTGGTTAAGTTGCATTTACAACACTGTCCCAGAACAGTTCAAACCAAATATTCGAGTGTGTGCAACGCATTTTACAGAGGACTGTTTCCTGAACCTGGGAGAGTAGCCTACAAAGCCGGCTGTTCTGACTCACAGCCTGTAAGTATGTTTTCATATTTAAAGAATTTGCCACTGACGATTCAAACACAAGTTTTGAGCAGTGTAGAGTAGCTCTTGTTGTTTGCCGTTTCTCCGATCACAAATGCAGACATGGTTTTATGTTTATGCGACTTGATGCAACGCAACGCATAAAAAGACAGTATAAGTCATTATAATCAGTAATTATGTCCCCACTGGATGCAACAAATGCCTCGTTT
>NW_015645062.1:67318-70015 GCF_001515625.1 Sinocyclocheilus rhinocerous
TCTCACGCTTGAGGTATTCGGCCAATCATAACGCACTGGATAGCTGGCCAATCAGAGCACACCTTGCTTTTCAGACCGATGAGCTTTGTAAAAATTTACGCGTTTCAGAAAGGTGGGGCATAGAGGAGAAACAATAATGTACAGTATGTGGAAAATAATGTGTTTTTTAAACCTTAAACCTCATAAACACATTTCATTACACCAAATACACAAAATAATGTTCTTTTTAGCAACATCATATGATCCCTTTAAAGGGTTAGTTCAGCCAAACATATAAATTCATTCATTATTTGCTTGCCTCAATGCTGTTCAATCCTTGTGCTGCTGTCGACATCTCCATCCTCACTGCACACAGCAGTCTGCAGACATTTCAGATCCTGCAAAAATGCACAAACACAATATAAAAGCAGTCATTTTAACAGCACAATGTCATTTCATTTCTGTATTAGAAGTAACAAAATTATCTTACTTTATGTTTTTGTTTCAGGTTTTCCCTTTTTTCCACAAATGCCACCGTCACCTTGCCTTGCAGGTCCTGCTCCACCAAAAAAGCTCTGCAGCAAATGCACAGGAATCAAGAATAAGAAGTGCTGTAATAACTCTGTTTGAAATTACAATAATTACAATAAAATACAACAAGATTTAAAAGATGTTTAATTCATTTCTGCAGTGTACTCACTCAAAGCCTCTGATGGCAGCATTCCTTCATCAGTCACTCTTCACCGGATAAACATGTGTGTCTCATCTGTCCCTGTAACATTCAGACAAGATTCAAGTTACCTCTGTGATTTATCTGCTCAATACTGCATTTACATGTTGAGGTAGTTGCTTGGACAGCTATCCAGTGCGTTGTGATTGGCCGAATACCTCAAGCGTGTGACGGAAATGATACGCCCCTTTCCATATTGTGATGCCGTGTCCCGGCCGGAGCGCAGGGCTCGACGCTTACTTTTCTTTTTAGGAGCACTTGTGCTCCTAACTTAAAAAATTTAGGAGCAAGTTGAAAATTTTAGGAGCACCTTCTAATCAATAATCCAGGTTGAACTGTTCAGGAACAGTGCTGTAAATACAACTTAACCACTGATTTCTAGTTGTATCCTCTTTTGGAAGGCCAAACAAAGTAGTTTCGCTTTCACAACGAAACACACAGCGTCACACACGGCGGGCTACAGTGAGTGGCAGCCGGCGCAGCGCGAAGGAGCGGGCGGCGGGCTTGCGGCAACCACATGTGACTACCCCGGGCTGGGGCACGCCTTCTTTCTTTGCATGAACATTTGGGCGGCGTTATGCAAATCTTCCCACATCGTGACATAGACATGTGGGGGCATGTTAGAACGAGCCGTTTTAATTAGGTGTGGTTGACTCTTAACTTTTATAAAGAATAGCTCTTTGGATTTGAGACTTTAGTCTTTGTAACTTTACAGATCTTCTTTATGCACCAAGAGCTTGTAACATTCCAAAGAGAAAGGAAAAAATTTAAATTGCATCATATGACCCCTTTAACTCACTTTTTATCCAACACAAATGTTCCTCAATTTATCAACAGTACTAATGAACAAATTTAAAAAAAACGTATGTTTAGTTACTCTACGTAGATTTGTTAATTTACATTACTTATATTCAACTAATGTAAGAAGTGTTGACAACAGTGAATTCTACTACATCACTCCGATGTCTATTTCTTGTCTATTAGATGTTCCCATCTGCAATTCTTTTAGAACATTTTCCTGTCACATATTAAATAGACATTTAGTAATTGTCTTTAAGATGTATGGTTTATGTAAATTCACTTTAGAGATGTACGTATGCTTACTGGAGGTCCCCTGTTTGCTATACATAATAAAACGTGTTTTTACAGAAAAATCACAAATATACTATACTGTCTAGCGTCTTACACCTTCAGCAATTCAACAGTGTTTCAACCATGTTTTTGGTTTGTAATACTCACATTTGTAAACACCCGCGTCGCTGTTCTCCATCACGTTCGATGATGACGTATCGTCTCGCGTGGGCTTCTGGGATTGAAAAGTGTCCATCGATGCACACTTCAGAATCTGGGCTGAAGCAGTAGGACATCCGGGGATTTCTCACCTACTCTTTTATGAATACTGTGTTTCGGACATACTTTCTTCACATACTCTTTTTTTCCTACTATATAGTAGGTAAGTAGGCATATTCTAAAGCAACTTAAGTATACATACGTATAATGCGAGAATTAGTGCACCAGCCAGGTAATTCTCATCTACTTTTTTATGAATACTTATGATTTATACATACTTATTCGCTCGCCTACTGCTTTTTGCCTACTATATAGTAGGAAAGTATGCGGTTTCGATCGCAGCGTACAAGTTACTGTCTTCCGCCATTTTGGACAGTACCACGACGCATATGCACTCTTTTCCCAGAACGCAATCAGCACTGTTTGCATTCATCATGTGCACATTTTCTACTGAATGTAAACAATGCTGATTACGTCGATTACGTTTTGGTGAAAGAAACTCTCCAAAATGGCGGAAGACGGTAACGCGGGGAGAAGAATTGTTGAATAAATTGTTATTTTTGTTTTCTTTGCACACAAAAAGTATTCTCGTAGCTTCACAAAATTTAAGTTAAGCCACTGATGTCACATGGACTGTTTTACCGATACCCTTGCTACATTTCTGGGTCTGGGAACATTGCAGTTGCGTTGCTGTCTAT
>NW_015645062.1:70254-77195 GCF_001515625.1 Sinocyclocheilus rhinocerous
GCCTACTATATAGTAGGAAAGTATGCGGTTTCGATCGCAGCGTACAAGTTACTGTCTTCCGCCATTTTGGACAGTACCACGACGCATATGCACTCTTTTCCCAGAACGCAATCAGCACTGTTTGCATTCATCATGTGCACATTTTCTACTGAATGTAAACAATGCTGATTACGTCGATTACGTTTTGGTGAAAGAAACTCTCCAAAATGGCGGAAGACGGTAACGCGGGGAGAAGAATTGTTGAATAAATTGTTATTTTTGTTTTCTTTGCACACAAAAAGTATTCTCGTAGCTTCACAAAATTTAAGTTAAGCCACTGATGTCACATGGACTGTTTTACCGATACCCTTGCTACATTTCTGGGTCTGGGAACATTGCAGTTGCGTTGCTGTCTATGCAGGGTCTGAGAGCTCTCAGATTTCATCAAAAATATATTTTGTGTTCCGGAGAGGAACAAAGGTCTTACGGGTTTGGAACGACATGAGGGTGAGTAATTAATGACAGAATTTTTAGTTTTTGGGTAAACTAACCCTTTAAGACTTTTAAGAGCCCGTGGGACATCCGTTAAACTATCATGTGTCACTAATGACTGGAGTAGTGGCTCCTAAAAATTCAGCCTTGCCATCACAGGGATAAGTTACATTTTACAATATATTATAATAGAAAACAGTTGTTTATAATAATATTTCACAATTTTACTGGGGGTTTTTTTTACTGTGTATTTAACCAAATAAAGGCAACTTTGGTAAGAATATGAGTGTTTTTTTTTTAAGCAGTGGTTTTCAGTCCTGGGGAACCCACTGATATGCACATTTTGTATGTTGCCCTTATTTAACACTATTCAGATCATCAGCTCATTAGGAGAGAGCTCCATGAAATCAAAAGAGTGTGTCAGATAAGGGAGACATACAAAATGTGAAGAGCTGTGGTGGCTCCCCAGTACCAGGTTTGAAAACCATTTTAAAGTATATAATATTCCAATATTAAATCAAAGATGATTCCAGTTTTGATTAAATGAGTCAAGCATATTTCAACAAAGGCCTAATCACACAGGCAAATATCAGGTCACAAGGTATAGCGTAAGCATACACACCAACGTAATTTATTTTAAAGCTATATATATAGAGAGAGAGAGAGAGCTATAATAAAAAATATCCAATACATACGCATGAGGGCAAATGTACTTTACATAAGGTGTCCTGATCCCGGCCATAGCTTCAGCCCATCCATGTCTGAAAAAAATGTAACGGTGTAAAAGTTGACAAAATATGAACTGGCTTATCACGAACTTCATTCAGTCATGCCATATAATTATGATACAGTTAGTTTACCCTGTGTCTCCTAGGCCATGGAGGAATATCACCTGGAGAAAAAAAAATAACATGCAATATATAAATACGTAAAATCCGAAATAAGAGGGATGTTGCTGTTATTGAGAGCGCTGTGTGCTTGTGTTGATGATGACTTACCGCGGCCGTGGCTCTACAAGCGGCGGGCACAATTGCTGGTAGGGACGCTGACATAATATTACCGCACATAAAAGTACCTAAAGTTTTGCATTCAATAACAGAAAGCTAAGTTACTGTAGCTCAATATGAACAGCTCACAACAATGTTATAATTTTGCATTGCATAAAAAAGTACACTAACCTTTTCGCTTTATGACCCGTACTAGACTTCAGGTCAGATTACAGTCTTCTCTTATGCCGTATTAACCTGTACATCAAATCCGAATAGCTGTTCCTGGAACGGTATAAAATTACCACAACAAACATTCGACACAGGAAGTCCCACCCTACAGCTCAGCAAAACACAATACAGCATTGACACTAGCTCGATCTGTTCGTTAACTTGATGTGCTCAGTAATAACAATGATTAAACATCTATTCCCGCCTTCGTCCGCGTCAAACACTTCATCCTCCATTTCCGGATCACTTCCGGAATCTACGCCACTTCCTACCATGCACTCTCCAGTCACAGATCAGCTGTTGCCAAACTGCCCCTTTCCAATAAATGCCTTACTGAAACAACTGTACTCCGTGTACTTCTCGCCTACTGTTTTTCGAATACTATGAATTCGGACATACTACTCGCCTCGCATACTGTTTTTCGCCTACTATATAGTATGGAAGTATGCGATTTCGGACGCAGCTTAGGTAAATGCTGTCTTTTCTTCTTCTTCTTCTTTCAGGTTTAATGGCGGTTGGCAACTCATCTCAAAGGTGCATGCGTTTGACTGACCTAATCGTTTTCCTAACTACTGCTTGTGCCCTTTTGTAGCTAATTAAAGTTTCTAGTGTGTGATGAGCTTTAAGCTGTCTAAATGCTTTATTTCTTCTTTTAACTGCTATTCTACAGCTCTCGTCCCACCACGGCACGCCTTTTCCCCGTTTATTTCCTGTACTTTTAGGAAAATGCTGTCTTTTTCTTCTTTTTTTGTGTTTTATGGAGGTGGGCAAACCAGCTTCAGGTGCATTTCCGCCACCTGCTGGGATGGAGTGTGAAGCCAGATTAAGGAGAAAGAAAATAAAAGAAGGGGTGGAAACAACAACCCTTATAAAATCAGTATCTGGCAATATAACATTATGTCATACACCCTTAACTGTTTCTGTGCATTAATATAATATTTATAAATATACTCTTTAATGAATGAATACTAATAAATAAGGTCTCTGCCGTATTGATCCACTGATTTTTTTTAGCTGACAACTGGAGCAAATTTGAAAAAGAATGGCGTATATGCAACGCTGGTCTGTCAGACAGATCGAAGAAGGTGCAGGCCTATACTCTGCTGAATTTAGCAGGTCCTGACGCGGTGGAAAAATCCGAGGCTTTCACGTACGCTGAGGGGGAGGACAAGGAAGATCCCGATGTCTTGCTGCAAGTTTGCTGAACTCTGCTAGCCCGCAAAGAATATAATAATGGACACACACGTCTTTAACACAACTAATTAAAAGCCTGGTGAGTCCATTCAGTCCTACGTTTCCACACTGAAAATACCACTGCTTGGATTGCAAGACAGCATAGCAATAAGTCTGATACAGTTAGGACCACATGTGCATACAGTGCAAAACCAAGAACCAGAGGTACGGGAATTCAGTGATCTGTTTGACACTACAGTGCTTTGCAAACTGCCTGTCGTTTATCACATGCGAGTAGATGAGTCAGTAGCACCCACTGTATGTGCTCCCAAGAAAGTGCCCATTGCAATGAAGGAAAAAGTCATGGCAGAGTTCGAGAGAATGACTAAATTGGGCGTCATTACCCCTGAAACTGATGCCACGGTATCTGCTATGGTCGCTCCCAAGAAGAAAGATGGCTTTATAAGGATATGCTTAGATCCAGTGCATCTCAATAAGGCGCTCCTAAGGCCATATCATCCATTGAAAACCATTGAACAGGTCATAGCTGACATGCCAAGTGCCAAGGTTTTTAGTATCCTCGATGCCAAATGTGGATTTTGGCAAATCCCTTTAGATGAGGCATCATTGAAGCTGACCACATTCATGACACCCTTTGGCATGTACAGATTCCTGCGCATGCCTTACGGGATCTCCACTGGCAGTGAAGTATTCCAGCGATCCATAGAGCATCTCTTTGATGAACAACCATGTCAGATCGTGGTAGATGACATCCTAGTCTGGGGGCTCACACTACAGGAACATGATGAGCAATTGAAACAGATACTTCACAAAATCTGTGCCTGTAACATGAAATTAAACCCTGATAAGTGTCAATTTCATGTCACCTCTGTCTCCTATGTAGGCCACCTCCTGACTGCTGATGGCATTAAACTGGACCCTGACAAGCTGGCAAATGCCAAAACCTGAGGACAAACAGGCCCTGCAACGGTTTCTCGGCATGACCAACTACTTATCGAAGTTCATTCCACACTATAGTGACGTAACAGGCCCTCTACGTGAACTGTTAAAGCAAGTTGCAGAATGTTCATGGCATGATCTGCAAAATGCTGCCTTCCAAAAGCTGAAGGATGCTGTATCCAGTTTCCCTGTTCTGCAATACTTTGATGTCACTAAACCTGTTGTTCTCTCAGCTGACGCATCCCAACATGGACTGGGTGCCGTATGTCTTCAGCAGGGTGCTCCTGTTGCTTTTGCCTCACAAGCTTGCACCTACTGAATCTCGGTACGCCCAAATTGAAAAGGAAATGTTAGCCTTGGTATTTGCAACTCAGAAGTTTCATGACTTCATCTTCGGTCGACCCGTGACTGTGGAATTGATCACCAACTTCTCATCACAATCCTAAAAAAGTCATTACACACTGCGTCAGCCCGTCTTCAAAGCATGATGCTCAAGCTCCAACGTTACAGTCTTGATGTGATCTACAAACGGGGCAAGGAACTCTTTGTCGCTGATGCCCTATCACATGCTCATCTCCCTTCCACTGAGCCTCTTCTTTCGGATGACTTGCTAGAGGTAATGACGCTTCAAGTTCTCTCATTGCAACGGACAGAAGAGCTCCGATCTGTAGTTAAATCTGATCCCACTTCTGACACCATGTGGATTGTTTTAAGAACAGATACAATGCAGAACAGGATTACCAACAGAACGTGTTGTTTATTTCCACCTGGTAACTCTTTTTACGTCTGTCTGCCTGTGTCCCTTTTTTCAAGCACCTGACAACCCGCCTCCTCCCGTATAACACCCACCTTAAATGGCTATGGCAACATTTAATAACTCCACAGTTATGACATTAATTTTGTTTATTATAGCTACAGGGCAACTGGAGCTCTACCACTGGCATTTGCAGGGCTCGACAATAAGGACTGCCCAATGGCCCGGGGCCAGCGTGAAAGACGCTCGGGACAGTTGACGGATCTGTCACTTGCCCGATTGGGCCACTGCCGCGTCATCACAAAACTTTATAATTTGCATCTGTTTTTAAGCCTTGCTAATTAAAAGAAAAAAATATTTAAGCAATTTAAAAGCATTCCAGCAAGGCGAGAAAGACAACTCCATTCAGTACTCACAGAACACAGCGTGCGCACAGACAGTTTTGATGCGCAAACCCCGAACTGAGTTTTCTGCATCATTCTTGCGTTTGAACAGAAAAATACATACAAGAATGTGTATCTTTAACAATGATTAATCTATATTTAATTTATAGCCTACAGTGGAGTAGAGATGCACCGATCAGCCAGGCATTTCTTGTTTTATTTCAGACTATCTCTGTTCCGTGCTTGCACACAAACTGCATCGCAACAATTTAAAAAAAATGTCATTTGTGTGGAAATATTACGTTATTGTTATATTTAGTCTGTAAACGGCCATTAACAGAGGCCAGCGATGCTGAAGACGGACGTTAAAAGGAGAAAATACTGTAGCTGGCAGAGTTACTGCCTAAATACTGAATTTTATATGGATGTGTTTCTGAGGGGAACTGACTATTTTCAGAAAAGTTTACATGGCGTTTTCTTTTCATCTTGGCTTGGTGTAATGAATTTAAAGTAGTGCTAATATGCACAGCGCTGCTTTGTTTACAGCGGTAACCAAGTAAACGCTGTTGTTCCATGAGCGCCACCTGCTGTCAGAGAGTGAATCTGCATCTCAATCAGCCTGTCTGCTGTTTCGGTTTCATGCAGGTGTTTTATGTAGCATAATTTCACAAAGCTAAAGTCAGACCATTCTGTTTTTGCTTCAGATTTTGAAATTATACAGTCTAATTTAAATCAAACATTGCACATGCTACAAGTGTGTATCATTTTTTTTTTTTTTGGGGATCGGTTCATGATTAAAATGCAGTGGTTACCACTAATTTCAAATGGCTATGAAAATCAAGGTGCAACACAGTGAAGAGTATGGAAATGTTATTTTAGATGTGATTATTTGATTTCTGTACCTGAACTTCTACAAACATAAAATCCTAAATCATTTAATTTGTATCTTTGTTCTATATATTCAGTTGTGCTATTGTTTGTAATTTGTTCATTTTTTCTTATTTACTGACTGTTCACTTGTCTTTAATAATGATTGAATTTTATATTTGTCAGGGTAGTAGTTTTGGCTGTTGTATCGAAATTGAAAATTGTAAAATTTAATTTGTATCTAAAATATTATGTTTGATAACAGATCAAAAACAATGATAAAGGCAACCATTTTATTTTTTTTATTTTTTTTTTGTGGCAGGGCCAACGAAAATGTTGGCAGAGCAAGCAATAATTTGAATCACTGGCCCAACCGGGCCAGTAGAAAAAATCCTCAGCTTTGAGCCCTGATTTGGAACAGCCAAGGACGTACCAGTATAACTGGTATACTGTTGCACTTATTTTTATGTCCTTTTATGTTCCTGTTTGTCATGGCTGGATAGAGAGGCATACACAGGAAGAACGATTCAGAGATTCTTTATTTACACAAACTGAAGGAGAGCTTCAAACAGTAAATTTTAAAACTGAAACATAACTTGAGCTCTTGAAACTGAAGAGTAACAGTCCTTATCTTAATCCTCTTTAGGAAGATCCAGCAAGACGGCGGGAGACACAGAGCCACGGAGATCCAGAGTGGTGTGGTAAGGCATGAGGACAGGTATGCAACCTTGAGACCAGTCAATGAGAGGCTGAGGTGAGTGAACAGATATAGTGCTAAGGTAAGTGGCATCAGGTGTTCGTAATTAGTAATCAGGTGATTGTGAACGGGTGTAGGTGGCTGGTGTGGCTGATGTGATTGGTGAATCTGTGACAGTACCCCCTCCCCCACGGGCGTCTCCTTGCACACGTGACCGACGGCGAGGATGACCGCGCCCCCTAGGAGTGGGACGATCTGGGTGCGACTGGTGGAAGTCGGAGAGGAGTGACAGATCCAGAATATCATCTTTGTCCACCCATGATCTCCCCTCGGGACCATACCCCTCCCAATCCACAAGACACTGGAGCCGGCCGCCCCGCCGTCGGGAGTCTAGGATTTCTTGGACTCTGTAGATGGTA
>NW_015645062.1:78844-79655 GCF_001515625.1 Sinocyclocheilus rhinocerous
AGATACTGGAGCCGGCCGCCCCGCCGTCGGGAGTCTAGGATTTCTTGGACTCTGTAGATGGTATCGTTGGAGTCGACCTCGGGAGGAGGAGGTATCTCGTGCTCTGCAGAAGGAGGGAGAAGTGGATTAGTGAATGGCTTTAGTAAGGACACATGGAAGGTGGGTGAGATGCGGTAGGTCTCTGGGAGTTGGAGCTCATATGTGACCTCATTAATTTGTCTTGTGATAGGAAAAGGGCCGACATAACGGGGACTCAGCTTCCTGCTGGGCAGCCGGAGATGAATATCCCGAGTGGAGAGCCAAACTCGGTCACCTGGTTGGTAAACTGGTGTGGGTGCGCGACGGGCATCAGATGGACATGTGCCGAGTCCCATACCCTCTCGTTCTCACGGAACCAGAGGTCAACCGCGGGGACTTCCGAAGGCTCTCCAGTCCAGGGAAAGAGGGGCGGTTGAAATCCGAGTACACACTGGAATGGTGTTAACCCAGTCGTTTCCTGTCGCAACGAGTTCTGAGCATACTCGGCCTAGGGAAGATACTGGCTCCAGCTGTCTTGGTGTTCGTGACAGTAGGGTCGGAGATACCGCCCGATCTCCTGGATCTTGCGTTCGGTCTGGCCGTTGGTTTGGGGATGATAACCTGAGGAAAGGCTGACAGACACTCCCAGCAGACGGAAGAAACCACACCAGACCCTGGATATGAACTGCGGCCCTCTATCTGAAACGATATCTTCAGGGAGACCAAAGTGTCGAAAGACATGCTGGAAGAGAGCTTCGGCTGCCTCCAAAGCAGTGGGTAATCCACGTAAGGG
>NW_015645062.1:79728-89323 GCF_001515625.1 Sinocyclocheilus rhinocerous
GCGTGGAGTGGATGTGATGGCGCAGACCGAACAACCCTTGACGTAGCGGGCGACATCCTGAGCCATGCTGGGCCACCAGTATCTGTTCCGGAGGAGCGAGAGGGTTCGTTGGCTGCCTGGGTGACCCGATCCCGGAGAAGTGTGAATGGAGTCCAGAAGGGTAAGACGCAGAGTGGTAGGTACATAAAGTCTCCCTTCCAGACCTCCCGGCAGAGCAGGTTCTGTGAGAGTGGCGGCACGAATTTGATCATTCACTTCCCAGGTGATTGGACATGCGAACCCAGTGGGTGAGAGAATGGGTTTCTGGGTTATCTGGAGATGGATCTGGTTGGTGTAGTCGTGATAAAGCGTCTGCTTTGAGGTTCTTATGCCCAGGACGGTAGGTTACTGTGAACTGGAAACGGGTGAAGAATAAGGCCCATCGGGCTTGTCGGGGATTGAGACGTTTAGCTTCACGGAGGTATTGGAGGTTCGTGTGATCAGTTATGACTTCGAAGGGATGTGGAGTCCCTTCCAACCAGTGCCGCCACTCTTCCAGCTCCCGATGTCGTAATTTTGCTCCGCCGGGGACATCTTCTTGGAGAAGTATGCACATGGATGGAGTACGGGGGGTTCACCCTTCCATTGGGATAATACTGCACCTACTCCCAGAGTGGAAGCATCCACCTCCACCACGAACTGATGGCTCGGATCTGGATGGGTTAGGGCTGGAGCGGTGCAGAAGGAGGATTTGAGCTGCAGAAATGCCTGTGTGGCTTCAGGGGTCCAGGAGAGGGTTTTTGGTTTCTGATGGAGGAGAGAGGTAAGTGGAGCCGACCGTTGACTATAGTGGGCTATGAAGCGCCGATAGAAGTTTGCGAATCCCAAGAATCTATGCAGCTTTTTGACCGTGGTGGGTTGTGGCCAATTCCTCACTGCTTCCACCTTGTTCTGATCCATTTGGACTCCCTCTGGTGTGATAATGTAGCCCAGGAATTGAATGGTGGTTTGATGGAACTCACACTTTTCTTGCTTGAGGTAGAGGTGATGCTCGCGGAGACATTGGAGTACCTGGGAAACATGTTGTTTGTGTTCCTTAAGATTGGGTCAGTAAATGAGAATGTCGTCGATGTAGATGATTACGAATTGGTTGAGCATATCACGGAAGATCTCATTCATGAAGTTTTGGAAGATGGATGGTGAGTTTGAAAGGCCATATGGCATTACCAGGTACTTGTAGTTCCCGGATGGTGTTATGAATGCAGTTTTCCATTCGTCTCCTCTTCGAATGCGGATTAGATTGTAGGCACTGCGTAGATCGAGTTTCGTGAAGATCCGGGCACCACGGAGTTCCTCCAACGAGGCTGTCACCAGAGGGAGGGGATAGGAAAATTTGATGGTTTGGGAGTTGAGTGCTCGATAGTCGATACAAGGGCGTAGGCCAGGCCCCCCATCCTTCTTCGCCACAAAGAAGAAACTGGATGCTGCAGGAGAAGTGGAAGGACGGATGAACCCCTGATGTAATGCCTCCTTGATGTACTCCTCCATAGCAGCGCACCAGGATCGATAGGGGATAGACATGTCCCTTAGGTAATTTGGCCCCAGGCAGCAGGTCGATCGCACAATCCCATGGCCGATGAGGTGGAAGATGGGTTGCCGTGACCTTGCTGAACACGTCCTGGAATGCCCTCTAGGCGGCTGGAATGTGGACTGAGCTTTGTGAAGTTGGGCTCTCTATAGTGGTAGAGCAGAGCTGTAAGGTGAGCTTAGCTCGGTCTGGAAGAGGGAGATCTACTAAACATGTGATGAAACAGGATTCACTCCACCGAAGTAATTCCCCAGAGTTCCAGTGGATGTCTGGATGATGTTTAGCCAGCCAGGGACGCCGGCGAGGAAACTACGAACTCGACTCACTATATATACACATGATTTGACGTGGGGAGGACGAGACACACCTGGAACTAATAAACAATCAACATGAGGGAAAATTGGGTCATGGAGCACGTGGAGAGGGAAAAACACACAGATAGAGTCCAGGGGCATGACATTTGGGGGGTGGCACGGGTGGGAACTTGGGAGGAGGCTCGGGAGGAGGACGAACACCCGGGAGGGGGCCGGCAGACAGAGTACAGGGAGGTGACGATAGAGGGAGGAGCCAGGGAGGCAACAGGAAGGACTTCAAGCAGGAGAGGCCAAGCAGGACCCAGGACCCAGGCCCACGGTGGAGCCGACGGAGGGAGGAGCCATGGAGGAGGAATGGCTGCCGACTCCAGGGGGCCGACCAACGCCGGCGGAGTCCGGGGCTTAGAGGCTGGAGGCGGAGTCAAGGGATACTCCAGCCAGGGCAACGCTGGAGGATGGCAGTCCCAGGAGCGAGTGGGAGGGCGGGCATTTATGAGCCTCTGGGCTTTCAGGGCTGAACTCATGAATGGGAGCCTTCCTTGGGCTGGACGTGGGAACAGGAGCCTTCTCTGGGCTAGACATGGGAACAGGAACTTTCTCTGGGCTAAACTCACGGACTGGGGCCCTCTCTGGGCTAAACTCTGGAACTGGAGCCCTCTCTGAGCTAAACTCGGGGACTGGAACCCTCTTTGGGCTAAACTCGGGGACTGGAACCCTCTCTGGGCTAAACTCGGGGACTGGAGCCCTCTCTGGGCTAAACTCGGGGACTGGAGGCATCTCTGGGCTAGACTTGGGGACTGGAGCCCTCTCTGGGCTAAACTCGGGGACTGGTACCCTCTCTCTACTGGACTGGGTAACGGGAGCTCACTCAGGGCTGGACAGGACCAGCGGGGACGAAGGAGAGAGGAGAGGGGGCAAATCGGCTTCCAGATCTGTTTCCCATTCCAGCTCTGTTTCCCAGTCTATAAGGTCCTCCTCGAAGTCCAGCAGTCCCAGAAGTATAATCAGCTCACCCTCAGCCGCGGTGCAGTGGGCGGAGCTCCACTCCACACTCTTTCTGTCCGCAGCATTCTCCCTCGTGGCGGGCTCTGTTGCCGGTTCTCGCACCTTGACTGACATCACTTGCAGCTCCGGCTCTGTCGCTCCATGCGGCAACGGCTCGTCAGCTGCGGCGAGCTCAGGCATGCGCTCCGCGCAGCGGGGAGATGGTGGGCTGGGCACTGGGTCCGGAGTGGCACTCCACAAAGGCCGCGAAACTCGCTCGAGGGCCTTCCTCGGACAACGGCGCTCTGTATGCCGGATTTAGACTGGCATCATAGAACGCACAAGCGCGGCGTCCGGGTAGCTGGAGAGGTTGGCGAGGACCAGGAACAGTCTGGTGTGGCCCTCGAACGATTTTTCCCCCTGCTCCAGCAGGAGGAGGAGGTATTCAAGGCGGGCGAGGGGATCCATAAGGGAACACTACGGAAACAAAACACTGAGAAAAAACGGAAACAAAAACGGAGGGAACACACGGAAGTAACTGTTTCGGTTTGGTATTCTGTCACGAACCGCTACTGTGAGGAGCACGGAACGAGGAGACGTGAAGTAAACTTCAAACGAACAGACTTTAATAAACATCCAAAGAACCAGGAAAACACACGTAGCGGAGAAAGACGAACATTCAATACCAGACGAGGAAACTAGGATCAGGAGTCACTATAAATACACATGATTTGACGAGGGGTTGACGAGACACACCTGGAACTAATGAATAATCAACATGAGGGAAAACTGGGTCATGGAGCACATGGAGAAGGAAAAACACACAAATAAAGTCCAGGGGCGTGACAGATTGAAGGTATACTGCATCTGCAAGAAATTATTTGAAATTGTAAATAAAGTGTAGCACATGCAAAATAAAGGTGCTTAAAAGGTTCTTCACAGCGATGCCATAGAACAAAGAACCATTCAGTCAAAGGTTCTTTAAAGGATCATAAGGCTGTTCCTATTAAAATTATGTTTTCTCCTTTCTCCTTAAATCATAATGAGGTTAAATCAGAGCTGGAATGACTTATTGGTTTTTATTGGAATAAGGCAAATTAATTTGGTATAAATTGGGAATTGTTAAATTATGAAATTAGGAAATACTTCAGAAAATTTAGTGCTAATTTAGCTAAATTAAAACGTCTCGAAGAAGTTAATGTTGTTAGTGAAATCTCATCTATTACTAAGATCTCACCTAAAAATGTGTCCGATAGTCAAAGAGCGTATTTAGTTGATTTGCAAATTAATTCGGATGACTTGTATAAATTAAGAGCAGAAGGTGCTTTCATAAGGTCAAGGCAAAGGTGGCTTGAATACGAATAACAAGTCGCCTGGAAATGACGGAATAATGGCGAAATGTTATAAGTTATATTCTGAGCTGTTATCTCCGTTCCTCCTGCAAGTGTTTATAGAGAGTTTAGATTGCTCTGAGCTTACTGTCAGTGAAGCTTCAGCAAGGTGTTATTTGTTTAATACCTAAACATAAAAAGGATACTCTTCTCTTAGACAACTGGAGACCCATCAGCCTTCTAAATAATGATTATAAAGTGTTTGCCCTTATTTTCTCAAGGCGTTTTAAGTTGGTTTTAAACTCCATTTATTGATGAAAATCAGTCATGTTTTATGAAAAATCGTCATATTTTTAATAATATTAGACTTGTCTTTGACGTTATTGATTACTCTGACCTTATTGAGGAAAATAGTTTAATTCTTTTTTTGGGGACTTTTTCAAAGCCTTTGACACTATCGAGCATCCTTTTATTTATTTATTCTTTTTTTTTTTTTTTTTTTTTTTTTTTTGGGTTTTGGTTTCAGCCCCTATTTTTGGAATGCGATGAAAACCTTGTATGCTGGGGGAAATAGCTCAGTGAAATTAGGACGCTCACCTGATTTCTAAAAGGACAAAAATGTTTTTGTAGCTTAGCAAACTGCTTTGCCCCTATTTTTGGAATGCGATGAAAACCTTGTATGCTGGGGGAAATAGCTCAGTGAAATTAGGACATGGTACGACAGAGATTTATTTTAGAAAGAGGAATTCGGCAAGGCTGTCCAGATTCAGTATATCTCTTATTGTAGCTCAAGCCTTCTGTCATTTTATTATTACACTAGAAGGAATTCATATTGCTGGTAGAAATATCTTAATAAGATATGATGATACACGGGGCAACTTTTTGAGCAATGTTGCTGGGCACAGGTGAGACACAGGGCCCACGACCGATCTAAAGTATCCAGATAGAAATTTGTTACCCATTCTCAATGGGAAAGTGCCCAAAAAACATTGCTCAAAAAAAGCTGCCCGGCAAAATTTATCAAAAAGTTGCCCCATGGGCCGTGTATCATCAGCCTAAGAGTTCTTCTGTCAAAAGCAGAAATTTCTAGACTAACCTATATTCCTTCGTCTATACATTTAGACAATAGAACTGTAAAAACTATGATCAGAGTTTGTTTATTTATTTATTTATGGAAGAATCATATGCACTACATTCGTAAATCTGTTGTCATAGCGCTTGACTTTCTAGATTTCTCTATTTTAAAATAAAACTCAAAATTAATTGGTTCAAATTTTGCTTGAGGAAACCTTCTATGTGGAATTTTATTCCTAATTTTATTTGGGGGTCTTTCTTTTTCACTAATGTGTGATTATATAGTGAGAAATTGCCAGTGAAACTTTCTGCTTTTCATGCTCAAGCTTTGTTGGCTTGGAAACTGATCTACACAAACACAATGTTTCTCCGCAGCGTTATTTCATTTGGATCAACTGTTGTATTTTGTATAAACACAAAAGTATTTTATTTTATTTTTTTATTTTTATTTTTTTTTTGAAAAGTTGGTTTGATAAGGGTACTGTTTTAGTTCATCATTTATTTAACACTCAATGGTATCTTATGACTTATGATGAGTTTCTTGTACACTTTAATTTTCCTGTGACTCCAAAGGAATTCTCTCTTGTTTTCTCTGCAATTAATTCTGGTATAGTCTTCTTATGTAGAGATGTGATATCGGTTGATATGCCCATATAATAATCTAACTGATACAATATGTGGTAAAATTTGTTTTTCACAGTCCAAAAATAACAAAATCTATTCGTTCTCCATTTCTAAAGGAAGTTGCCACCAAGCCTTGCTCAATTGCTTATTGGTCCAAATTTGTTAATAATGTTATGTGGGAAAGTGTTTGGTTATTGCCTCACATTCACAAGTTTTTTTGTTACAAACAAGGTAAAAGAAATCTCTTTCAAAATAATTAATAAATTCTATCCTGTTAAACATTTTCTAGTAAGCTTAAGAAGGATATTGATGTTAGTTGCTCTTTTTGCTCTTTGCACCTGGAAACAGTCGCCCATATTTTCTGGAGGTGTTATGTGAAAAAGTTATGGTATGTCTCTGTTTATCAAAGAAAAGGTACTCTTAAATTTTTATTTGCATTTTGAAAATGTAGTTTTTGGATATTTTAATCTGCTCATTTTATTAGTCAAGTTTCACAGTGTAGTTTTTTCTAACAAAAAGCCCTGTTTCACTGTGGTTTATAAAGAATTGGAAAACTATTTTTGTACAATTCAACAAATTAAAGGCAATTAAAACTGTCCACTTGTGTTCTATCATCAAAATCTTTGAGTGATATAAAGGTCCTGCATGTCTGTGATGAAATTTCTTTTTTCTTTTTTTTTTCCTCCTCCTTCGTCTTATATTTTCTTTATTCTCTCAGTTATTCCCCTGGCTTCATAATGTCTGTTGTACTGTTTTGTTTTTGTAATTTAAAGCATAATAATAATAATAAATAGTAAACTATTGGATTTTACAGTACCCTTAAAACTGGTAAACATTTATGTTTGTATCCCTCCCATCTTACTAACCATTCCACATATCACTTATATCTACATCAATTTCATTACAAAATTGTCTCCAATTGTTTTTGTTTTTTTAAGTTACACTAATTACTCTTACATCTGCTTGAGTTCTCTTAAAAGAAAGACTTATAGTCTCTTATAGAAACCGCTGTCGTCTATAAGAGGCTTAAAAGAATATGATTTTTTTTTCTTAATGCTCTCTTTCTGGTATAATTCTCTATTTTCATTTGCTTTTTTCCTATTATCTCTCATGCTGAGCTACAAAGAATCTTTTATATATATTTATTATATTATATTAAAGAATCTTTCATATATTTTATATTTATATCCTCAAAGTTAAATTCCATACTTGTCATTTTAACTTCACACAATTCTTTATACTTATCCCTGTCTGCTGCTTTAAACCTCCATCTAGAAATGTTCTCTTCTGGATATTCTTCTACTTCTATTCCTATTCTACAGGTAAATGCAGTCAGTTGATGCAGTTAAATAAATGCAACCCTATTGTAAATGCTGCCCATATTGGAAATCATAATTTAATTTAGGCCTACTATACATGGGATAACCGTCCGTGTGGGTAATCAAAAATAATATTTGCATTACTGAAGCATCAACATTTTTATTGTTACTTTTCTTTTATGTTTTATACGGAAAATATAACCTGACACCCGCCATTATTACATTATGACTATTGAGGATACTTCACCAGGTTGATAATTTAGAGTTCTACGTTTGTTTACTATTTATTTGTAATTTAATATAAACAAATGTTTCATCATTACGTTTCAAGTACCTAAATATGCAATGTTCATAATAATAATAATAATAATAATAATAATAATAATTGTTTACTTTTATTATTTTTTTGTTCCCTGCATGTGGTTCCGGCTTAGCGTACCACGTGGGTATCCCCATGTCATCTGCCCTTGAGTAGCATTTCTGTGGATCTATAATGTCTTTGACCAAGACAACAGCGGGGAAAACCATCGATATAGTAAAGAATCTACCTCGCATTACACTCGCAAACCTTCGACCAAACCCGGGTGCAAAAAAAGATGTAAGTTTATTCATTTGTGAGAAGTTACAATGTAGATGATTAGTGGTTTAGCGTGTTAGCTGAGGAGCAGCATGATAGTCAGATGACCAAAATGTAGGTTTATAGTTTATAGTTTATAGTTGCGACATGTTCCTATAATTTTCTAAAATCACCGTAGTAGTTTTACAATTAGTGTAGATGTTGTAGGTATTAAATCTACTAAGGACAATGAATCCTTCATAACTTAAAAAAAGCAAAAAACGAGGTTCCCAAATACTATAGTAATTTATAGTAAATAAGCTAACGTTACTATAGTGTTTTTGAACCATACTATAGTAAAGCGTATTATACTGTATATATTATAGTATTTACAACACTTTGTTAATGAATGCTACGGGATACTGTAGTATTAACTATAGTGAACTGTGATAAACTGTAATAAATACTGTAGAATACTTTAGTTTTTACTACAGTAAATATTGCTACAGTGTATTGTAGTATAATATATCCTATAGTTGTAGAACATTTAGTACAGTATTGGGTAAAGTAATTTGTTTATATTACTATAGTTATGTTACCATAGCAACTATAGAATAACCACAACAAATTAATTCAAGTACTTTACTATAGTATGGTTCAAAACCACTATAGTATTTACTATAAATTACTATAGTATTTTTTTCATGTGGGGTATTCTATCAGGTCGAGCTGTATTCCCAGGTATAGTTGAAACTGATTCGTTCCATGTGTAGAATGAAGAAAAACTTTTAAATAAAGTTTATTTGAAAATAGAATTGCAATAAATAAAGTACAAAAAATGGATTTACCCCTTTAATGTCTAGATTTGGAGAATTTATCCATTTCTGGGGGCATTTATTGCAAAACAATTGTGTATTTATATAAACATAAACCACCATTAATGCACAACATTAGCTAATAAGTAAATGTAACTTTAGCTAATGAGCAAACTACAGAGCCTGTTACACTTGTAATAATCATGTATTACACTTAATTTTTTATCCTGTGATTTCATGAATATACTTATCTTAATAAGTAAATATATATATATATATATATATATATATAATCTTATCACTTTAAAGGAAAAGCACAGAGGTCGTGGAATGCATGGAGGCAATAAAAGTGGACGGGGGCATAAGGGTGAACGGCAACGTGGTAATCGACCCCGACTGGGCTTTGAGGGTGGACAGACTCCATTCTATCTGATCGTCCCAAAATATGGCTACAATGCCAATCACAGGTATTATGGTTCATATACTGGTCAAGATATAAACTGTTACATATATATCTTTCACCTTCATGGCTCATGAAGATGCAACCCTGTGTGTGTGTGTTTTATTCATCCAGTCGTCGGCCACAGTATCCCCCACTATCCCTACGCAGACTCCAGTATCTAATAGATTTGGGTCGTGTTGACCCCATGCAACCCATCGATCTAACTCAACTCGTCAATTGCAGAGGGGTTGCAATCCAGCCTCTGAAACGAGACTATGGCATTCAGCTCATTGATGAGGTGTGTATTAAATGGCATGAATGCTTTATTGTCATTGCTGCTGTTGTTGAAGTCTGTCACGTTTGTAGTGGTGGAGTACATACATTTTTTGAAGCATTTCTTTATGTAAAATACAGTTTTATGCACAAGTTTGGGCACCCCTCTGAGGCTGCATAATAATTTGCTTTGTCTTTTTAAGAAAAGATTGTAGTGATATGCCAGTCATTTTTTAGAGAAAGCTGGATAATGTGATGTTTTTCAGACAAAAATTCTTAGTGTAGCAGTTTTGAGG
>NW_015645062.1:89378-93553 GCF_001515625.1 Sinocyclocheilus rhinocerous
ATTGTTTCTGTTGAATCAATAAATGTTATTTCAGAACTGAAATGTTACTGTTTCCATAAGGTGTAAATTATATCCAAATGAAGTTGCTGCTTCGAAAGCCCAGCAGATTATAAACTGAAATTATGATAATTATCAGGGGTGCCCAAACTTCTGCATAAAACTGTATATTTTTAAGGTGTCTTTAAGGCCCCTTCACACCAAGCACGATAACTATAAAGATAACGATAAAGATATAGTTCTAAAAGTCATTCTCAATATTAAAGAATAGCAGAGTCCACAACACAGCTATAACGGTAAAGGCACAGAGAAACGATATCGTTGGAATCACTTTTAAAACTATTTTTTCCAGTTGATGAACAATAAAAACATTGACACCCAATAAGAATCCATCCTGCTATAACGAGCTTGAGAGTTTAAATCGGCAGACGAGCGTGCACTTAGAATAAACAGACGCTATCGTCCGCTGGTGTGGACGCTAATATCATTGTCTTTATAGTTATCGTTCTTGGTGTGAACGGGGCTTTAACCTTATAAACTTGTGTAAATCTGTAGGAAATCTGACTGCGGAAAGTCTGCAGTAACAAAACAATTTATTCATAAAGTCATTTTCATTGAATGCAGTGTGTATGGCTCTGTTACAGGGAGCTGATATATTTAGTGCAAAAGTAAACCTGGAGGTCCAGGTTGCCTCAGAGAAAGCCATTGCTGCAGTTGAGCGAAATGGGGGTGTGATCACAACCAGCTACTATGATCCTCGTAGCCTCCGTAAGTATTATTTATGTATTGACATATGTGCACATAAAATCATGGACCATGACTTCAGTACAATAGCCAACCTAACATAAAGATACAGGGCTACTTGAAATAGTGTTTATTTTATACAAACCAATGACTCATGAGGATGTCTCAGTAATTATGTCGTAATAGATAATATCAGTTGCACTGGTAAGATTTGTGTGTGTGTGTTGTTTTAGAAATCCTCATCAAACCAGTGCCCTTTCTCATGTCTGGGGATCCCATACCCAAGCGCCTGCTCCCTGGTGAAGATCTTCTTCCATATTACACAGATGCCAGTAACCGTGGCTATCTCGCAGACCCAGATAAAGTTCAAGCTGCACGGCTAGGTCTGGCTAAAAAGTATGGCTACACCATACCTGACATCACAAGAGAAATTTTTTTTGAAATGCTGGTACAAAGAAAGGATCCTCGTCAGATCTTTTTTGGGTTGTCACCTGGATGGGTGGTGAATATGGCAGACAAGAAGATCCTCAAACCCACTGATGATAAAGTCTTGCAGTATTATGGAAATATGAAGTCTTTATAGTTCTTCACAATGTGAATGTCTATGGAAATACGTTTGTGTATGTATAGTGAAAGTTGAATAACTCACAATTCAATGCCTGTAATAAAAAGCTGATTCCACAATTAGTCCTTATTCATTTATTTTAACTTGAATATAAAAATGTAAGTACATAGTCTCAAAGATGAAGTGTGAAAAACAGCCATTGATAGTGGTAATGAGTGAACCATAATGACAAACCATAAGAGAGAATAAAAAATAAAAAAAAGCAAAAACTTTAACATCTGTATAGCGTTCTTAATTCTGCATGATTCATTCCTTGAAACATCCCTTTTTTCGGGATGCAGCTTCATAAAACATGCTCAGATTGTGGAAAAACACACATCATTATTTAGATTCTCCTGATTAAAAAGAGCTCAAACTCACTATAATCCATCATTTATATCTAAAGATATTCCTCATGAATTTATACCACACAACACTGCAGAGGCGACATGTAGCATATAAACAAAAATCAAAGGTAGCTGTCATGTGGTGTTTTCACTCGTAACTTCATGAAACATGCATATATCATGAAAAATTAGATCCAAACAGTTGAAACCCGACAGGTGCAAGTGGGGCACAGCAGAAAAAAACAATTGTAGTACCTTTCATGTGGCGCTTTTGTTCGTAACTTTATGAAACATGCATAGATCGTGGAAAATTGCATGCCATTATTTTCAGAAAATTATCCTGATTACAAAGAGCTCAAACTCACTATAATCTGTAATTTTGATCTAAAGATATGTTATAACTTTCACATGTTTTTTACGCTTGTCATTTCACAAAACATGCTCTGATCGTGTAAAATAGCACATCATCATTTACAGCAGATTCTCACAATTGAAATGAGCCCAAAATTCATATAGTTTTATAGACATGTATAACAGCAATTTTTTTTGTTCTGAAATCTTAGACTGCAAATATCCAACTGTCTAAATCAGTTGGAGAGCTTTATTGAACACTTGGCAAATAAAATGTAAGAGCCAGCATGTTTCTGTCTATTTTATCTTTTTTATAACATATATGCTACGTCATCAAACGTCGCTAAAGGCCATTTCATTTTCAATTTAAAGGATCCTTGAGCAGCCTTTGTTTCACCCCCTGCTTTTGGCACATTGAATGTAACCTTCGCCCACAATCCTTACACGTTTAAATTCAGGACAATAAACTGAAAGAAAATTAATCGGTACTGAGCTCATCTGAGTGTGAAGATGCAGCCTTCCGTTTGAGAAGCATTTATTCGTTTCTTGCTCACTAATAGTTATTAGAAACAGAGTTGGGTAACCAAATTCCCTTTCATATGGAGCTTATAATATGACAAAACTAATTGAATTTGTATTGTGTAAATTTTAATTATTGACAAGTGCCATTTAACAAAACTGAATATTATGAGGCATTTAACATAGTTCTGAATTAGATTTTTTTTAACTTGAATATTAAACATTTGAAATTTAACACAACTGAATGTTTTTATGGCAGAGTTTTATAGACATGTATTTTCAAACAGCAATTTTTTTTAGACAGCAAATATCCAGTTTTTAAAAATATAGTTTCAAGTTTTCAAGATGAAGAGGAAATTCGGAACATCAAATTCAATATTCTAAAATTCAATACCCAGAAATTCAGATCTTACAGAAAGTAGGTCAGAGGTAATCCACAGGGAAGAGTAGATGATCTCCGAAAAGTCAAACAAAGCCTTTTGGCCAATTAGTAGTTTTCTGGCGTGAGCGTGCGGTTCAAGATCTACCTGATCATGAATCGCCCAGAGCAAATTCAATATTCTAAAATTCAATACGCAGAAATTCAGATCGTATAGAAAGTAGGTCAGAGGTAATCCACAGGGAAGAGTAGATCTCCGAAAAGTCAAACGAAGCATTTTGGCCAGTTAGTAGTTTTCTGGCGTAAGCATGCGGTTTAAGATCTACCTGATCATGAATTGGCCAAAGGTAGCTTAAGTGGTTCTTAAACATTTATGATTTATATACTTGTATGTTAGGTTAGCATTCTCAGTATGTGAAACATTTGTCTAAGCGGTCTCTGGTGTTTGTTTTAAAATAGGCTATATTTGGTGTGAAAGTGATTAGCATGCCACCTGTCTACACAGGACGCGAGCGAAAGCAAAAAAGACAGTAGAGCCCATTGATTATAATCAGTGATATTTCCTACACTGGATGCGGCACGGCGCAACACTATACGGACGCGACTGCTTGAAGCGACAAAGTGCCCATTGCAAAGAGCTTGGACTACGTCAGGAATAACGGGGAATCCGTTTGCTGTTGGAAATTTCGCATTCAGTGTAGACAGTATTGATTATAATAGGTTCTGCTGTCTTTTGTCACGACGCGTCTTACTGCTCGCGTCCTGTCTAGACACAGTGTAAGTGTCATACACAAGTCTGTTATTAATGCAATTCTGCTTTATTCATTCCATGACCGGAATCCTGCTGATGTTTGTAAACTGTGTTTTGAGCTGAAGGCATCGTGAACAAACATTACAGTATAACCATTTATTTCCGCGTAATATAATGCACATTAAACAATATATATATATATATATACAGTATCTCACAGAAGTGAGTACACCCCTCACATTTTTGTAAATATTTTATTATATCTTTTCATGTGACAACACTGAAGAAATTACACTTTGCTACAATGTAAAGTACTGAGTGTACAGCTTGTATAACAGTGTAAATTTGCTGTCCCCTCAAAATAACTCAACACACAGCCATTAATGTCTAAACCGCTGGCCAAAAAAGTGAGTACACCCCTAAGTGAAAATGTCCAAATTGGGCCCAATTAGCCATTTTCTCTCCCCGGTGTCATGTGACTCA
>NW_015645062.1:96439-97999 GCF_001515625.1 Sinocyclocheilus rhinocerous
TATTTGGTGTGAAAGTGATTAGCATGCTACCGTGTCTACACAGGACGCGAGCGAAAGCAAAAAAGACAGTAGAGCCCATTGATTATAATCAGTGATATTTCCTACACTGGATGCGGCACGGCGCAACACTATACGGACGCGACTGCTTGAAGCGACAAAGTGCCCATTGCAAAGAGCTTGGACTACGTCAGGAATAACGGGGAATCCGTTTGCTGTTGGAAATTTCGCATTCAGTGTAGACAGTATTGATGATAATAAATAGGTTCTGCTGTCTTTTGTCGCGACGCGTCTCACTGCTCGCGCCCGGTCTAGACACAGTGTAAGTGTCCTACATAAGTCTGTTATTAATGCAATTTTGCTTCATTCATTCCGTGATCGGAATCCATGCTGATGTTTGTAAACTGTGTTTTGAGCTGAAGGCATCGTGAACAAACATTACAGTATAACCATTTATTTCCGCGTAATATAATGCACATTAAACAATATATATATATATATACAGTATCTCACAGAAGTGAGTACACCCCTCACATTTTTGTAAATATTTTATTATATCTTTTCATGTGACAACACTGAAGAAATTACACTTTGCTACAATGTAAAGTACTGAGTGTACAGCTTGTATAACAGTGTAAATTTGCTGTCCCTGTGTATATATATATATATATATATATATATATAGGATTGTAGGTTCACACAGTGTGCCTCTGTAGTCTTGTAGTCCTCTGTAATGGCATCCAGGAAAGATAATTTTTTATATGAATAATAAAATCGCTATATAGGCTCATTTCAAGTGTTAAGGAGTTTGGGAGTATTATCACACTTACTGTATGACATGGATCAATTCCTTGCATTTTTTTTCCCTGCGGAAAGAACTTAAAATAAACGTGTGACTATTTGACTAGAAAAAACTTTCATCTTCAAATTCTTTTTGGCACAAGGAACCGATCCATTTTTTAAAATAAAATGCTATGACATTACGATTGACTGCAAATCACGTCACATATTGCTTTGAAGCAGTTATCCATGTGAGTCAAGTAAGGGATAATCAACGGCTAGCCGTGCATTAAAGGATTTTAAATGCACGACGTGGAGGCAAAGAACCGCCCGACAAGTGCATTTAAAATATATGCCGTTGATTATCAATATTTGACCGAATGGGTAAAAATGACAGTTGTCAGTTACGGTACGTTAGCGCTAGCATTCTGCCCACTTCAAATCATTCACAGAGATGAAATAGTGCCGTAAGACCACATTTATTTGAATTAATTATAGCATGTATTTCAATTAATTATCTATCGATCGTTTGAGAGAGAGAGAGACAGAGAGAGATGACAGTTGTGTGTACCTGTGTGCTCAGGGGCGTAGATTATGCGGAATCTACGCATCTCTCTCTCTCTCTCTCTCTCTCTCTGTGTGTGTGTGTGTGTGTGTGTGCGTGCGAGTGATGTGTGTTGGTTAGTGTGCATCAATTAAAGCAGCGCATTAATATAGAACAGTGATTAAACTGACTTGTAACTACCTGTGCATTAAACGGTTTTAATGCATACCTCCCAGCCA
>NW_015645062.1:99710-106708 GCF_001515625.1 Sinocyclocheilus rhinocerous
TGTGTGTGTGTGCAGCACAATCAGCGATCTCTCTCTCTCTCTCTGTGTGTGTGTGTGTGTGTGTGCGTGCGAGTGATGTGTGTTGGTTAGTGTGCATCAATTAAAGCAGCGCATTAATATAGAACAGTGATTAAACTGACTTGTAACTACCTGTGCATTAAACGGTTTTACTGCATACCTGCCAGCCAATCAGAATTCAGTATTCAGACACACCATGGAATAAATGTTTTTATTTTATTTCATCTTTTTTATGTATGGGGGTGCTAGTATGGGATTACATCTCTGCCGCAATTCTGCGTGCGAAAGATCATATTTTGAGCGCGCAAAAGTGCGTTTTGCACACGCGCGAACTGAGTTTTGTGGAGAAAATGTTTGTCTCGCAAAGAAGAAAGTATTTCGAGCGCATGAAAATCAATTTTGCATTTAAAATAAGTTTTTGGATGTGTGCAGACCTTCTCTTTTGCGCGTGCAACGTTTCACTAGCTTGCTCACCTGATGCCCGCTGCCCTCAGTGCTCTCTAAATGCCAACAGCTCGCTTGCTCAATTCTGATTGGCTGCCTTGACAACCACTCACAGCATTTCTTGCATTACCACGACGGCAGAAGAGGAAAAACACAGTGCATGCATAATTATTATGCAAGTTGTGCGCGCTTGCAAAATGCACTTTTGTGCGCTCAAAATATGATCTTTCGCGCGCAGAATTGTGGCAGAGATCTAAGCCTATATGCTAGCCCCTAGCACCGCCCAGTAAAGACTATTATAGCTACTATTATAGTCATACACTAGGCACGCATGTGTCCGTCATTATTGATGCGCAAACAAACCTATCTGCACTCATGGTGCATGGATCGCTATAACATCATATTTGCTTGAACACATTTCTGTATACTGTGGCCTAATGGTTAGAGAGTCGGACTCGTAACCCAAAGGTTGCGGGTTCGAGTCTCGTACCGGCAGTGATTGTAGGTGAGGGGAGTGAATATACAGCGCTCTCTCCCACCTTCAATACCACGACTGCACTGCTGTGTGTGTGCACTTTGGATGGGATAAATGCAGAGCACTAATTCCGAGTATGGGTCACCATACTTGGCCACATGTCACGTCACTCACTTAAAATGAATGTACAGCAAGTGTTTTATAACAGATGCTCACTGAAGAAGCGTGTTTGGGAGGATCAGTTATGTACACACGGGCATCAAACGCTTCAAATTCGCTTATTCTGACAGAGGAACCATTCACTGATGACATCGAACCGCCTTTCCACACATTCAGAATGGTTTCATTTTTCATTTGTATTTTGGTGTGTTTAGTTATTCTGCATGGATCTGTGTATGCAGTCCTTTGGCATCTCCCTGTGGTATTGTTTGGTATGGCAGGGTGACTTCTTTTTTTTTTTTGAAGTTACTGTATAATTAAGGTTTACGTACTTTTAAGTAGCTACTTTTAAGTTGTAAAGAATATCTGCAGTGATATTTTTGCAAAGTATTGATTTGGAGAGGAGGGGGGCCTTGGAGTAGAAAAGGTTGAGAACCTCTGGCTTAGACAAATGTTTCACATGCTGAGAATGCTAACCTAACATATAAGTATATAAACCATAAATGTTTAAGAATAACTTCTAGATATTTGCAGTCTAAGATTTCAGAACAAAAAATTTGCTGTTTAAAAATACATGTCTTTAAAACTATGCCATAAAAATATTCAGTTGTGTTAAATTTCAAATGTTTAATATTCAAGTAAAAAAAAAAATCAAATTCAGAACTATGTTAAATGCCACATAATATTCAGTTCTGTTAAATGACACGTCAATAATTCAAATTTACACAATACAAATTCAATTAGTTTTGTCATATTATAAGCTCCATACTTTCAAGGATAGTCTTTGTTTTATCGTATTACTGTATTCTAATTAATTTTCCTGATAATGCAGTAATGTAATATGCATTACATTTTAAATTTATGTAATTTGATTACTGTACTAAACTGAGAACCAGTTATTTAATATGTTCATACAGTTCTTTGTATATGTGTAATGGTTAATTCGCTGTTGTTATTTAGTCAGGCGTCAGTCACACGCCTATTGTTAGGACCCAGAAGGTGCAAAGGACCCGGATGCTGACTCAGTTTAGTACAGTTATGATCGCCATTATTATTACTAGCGCGAGACGATCCTAACGGTGTTAGTTCACCCGCAATATTGAGTAATCACATGTGTGCGTACATCAAAGAAACCACACTTAATTAAAACTGTTCAAGTTTGCAATTAGTGGTCTATGAGTGGTGTGTGCATCTAGCTCCTCCTAAACGGACATCACTTAAGTTAATTGTTCTGAACGGACAATTTTTGGTGGTTGCCACGGGGTATTAATTGGCACCTAAGAGCTGAACAATTCTTTACAATTACAGTTACTAATGTCAATAAAATTATGTTACTTAAAGGGGTCATATGACGTTGCTAAATAGAACATTATTTTGTGTAATGAAGTAAAAATCATGTTTTGCACGTCAGTATGCCCTTTAATAAATTACCAGAGAGTGCAAGCTAAAATGCAAATGAGTCCTACAACATTTAGATGCAATGAAAGGTCATATTTCAAAATGTTTTCATATTTTCATATAGTACCGTTTCTAGGCATATAGGCAAGCTAGGCGGTCACCTAGGGCGCCACCAGCAGGAGGGGGCGCCAATGAGCGCACACACTGGCACTACATTTTAGCAGGGTTGTGATAAAGAGTGGCACGGCCGACCTGAAATATAATTGTTATATTATACCCCCACCGGATCCCCCACCATCACTGGGCTAGAGTACTGTCAATCTGACGATGCCTGTATGCCATTGGATCAGAGTGCTGTCAATTGCTGCCTCTGATTGTTGCATGGAAAGTTTGCATTTGGAGTGCTCAACAATGCCATTAGATCAATGGGTTCTGTCAGTGCTTTGGCAAAGTAAGGTTTTTTGTTTTTTTTTGCAATGCAATAAAGCTAAGTTCAAAGATGCATTTAAAATATTGGTGCAGTAAAAAGTGCACAAAATCAGTATTTTGTTTAAGCAGGTATTTGTGGCAGTCGAGAAATCATGTTGTGAAATTGGTCCAAAACGCCAATGCATTGTTAAAGGATCAGTGTGTCGTGTAATATTCCCATATTAAACTTTAACAGCCAATTAAAAAAATATTGGTGTAGTAAAATTCACTAATTCACAAGATCAATACATCCTTTATTAAACCACTTTGTCGAATTTAATGCATCCTTATGGAAGTGTCGAAATGCTGAATCAATTAATTCGCTTCCAACAGTGCTTAATGGGAGCAGCGTCATACACATAAAGGGCAGAGCGTCGCGTTATTTAAAGAGGAAGTTCACATGTCAATGAGTAACAAAGGAACAAGTAGCTGCATTCTGATTACTTTTATGCCACTTATCAGGCTTTTATATGTAGTTTGGGGTAACAAAGGCTTTTATAGGTTTGATAAATATAATGCAATAACTGACACAACAATGACAAAACAATTGAACAAAAAAACAGATAAAAACAAAAAGTAGCCATTGATAATATCTAAAAATGTATCCAAATACAAATGAAATAAAATTAATTTATGTGTGATGACAATTTCTTAGCAACTAGAGATTGTTACATAGAGCTATACAGGCATCCAGTGGCTATAATGGTATTACAGATAATAAATTGTGCAAACTTTTTATCTTAACAGTCAGTTTACAAATAATGCGTTCATATATTCATAGCAATTGCATATCATTGCTCTTTTCGCGATTTTGATTGCTTCCATTGTCCTCATTTGTAAGTCGCTTTGGATAAAAGCGTCTGCTAAATGTCTAAATGTAAATGTATATTTGTGGAACTCACAATGCATTGAATCTCCACAAATTAGTGTCGTTACTATGACAACTAATTTGAATGTGACAAGAAACTGATGTCTGAAAATAAATTATATATTTATAACCTATATACAAATATAAATCGGAAATGTATCAATGTATTTATTTAAGATTTGAGTGTTTACATAATCAGTTTTATGTTATTTTGTATGTAATATTAAATTCTCTTTTTTGGGAGTGTGATGGGGGATGGGGGCGCTGATAGGGATTTCAAAATGGCTAGAAACAGCCCTGTTTTCATATTTCAAAATGTTGCACTCGATTTCACATATTTTAATTTGCCATTATAGTTTGAGAAAAGTTCTCAAGCTTGGTTTTGCGTGGATGATTATCTTATAGAGCATGATGTGCATGGGCGCGGCCACATTATAGATGAGCTTAGACGGGAAAGACTGTACCTCGCGTTGGTTTCATATGGATTAATTTATCAGATAATATTTGTTTTCGACATGTCTTCATTTAAAAATAGACACTTCAAGCTTTCTTTAGATATAATTATTTTTTATGTCTGTGTGTCAAGTATCATAGTCAACTCAATCCGAGCAGCTGAGTCCTTAGCCATCTTCAAGAATCGGCTAAAAACACATATCTTCCATCTTTATTTGACCCTCTAACTCTAGCACTCTCTATTCTAATTCTATTCTTTAAAAAATACTAGCTTCACTATTCTTTTTGTATTCTATCTATTTGTTTTCTTTTGATTTATTGTACAATTCACACACAAAAAAGGTCTCTGACACTAGCTTGCTCTATACTTTTTCTATTTTATCTGTTTTCTTTTTATTTATTATATAATAAAAAAAACCTTGCTATGTGTACTGCGTTAGGCTAACTGAGACTTGTCATAACACTTGCATATCATTGCTGTTGATTTTGATTGCTTCCATTGTCCTCGTTTGTAAGTCACTTTGGATAAAAACGTCTGCTAAATGACTAAATGTAAATGTAAGTATTCACTGAGTTTTCGTTCATTTTAGTGACGGGTTTCAGGAAGCTACTCACGAAGACTGAGAATGCAGAAAGCGCACCCTATTTGTTTTCTTTATTTTACAAAATAAATTTGTTTTGTTGATAGTGCGAGTGTATACAAATAAAAGACCTGTTACAGTTTCAAATGATGTATTACCCCAGATAGCACATGTACGACTTAACACTGTTTGGAAGTCATTAATTAACCATTCAGCTGAACTGTGGTGCACTTTAGACACTTCATGTCTTGTCCCACTCATGCAATAAACACATGTCCACTGCTGAGCTGTGGGCTATAACTAATTTCAAGGTCAATGTAGACAAAATTACAATTTAAAAATTAATCAGAGCTATAGAAATGTATCGTCATTTTTACAAAGCTTCATATTATAAGAAGGATACTTTCTACGACCTATATATCCTATAGTCATGGCGAGATTAGGTTCCTTCAATCTAAAAAACAAGAATTGAAAAAGATTTGGAAACAACAGTGTGGAATCTTCTTGCAATCGAATCCCATCGATTCCAGGAATGGGAATCGATTCCAAAAATTTCGGAATCGAACAGCCCTTTGAGTAGTCCCTCTAAACCGGAGTGTACTACCACCGGCGGGCGCCACCTAGCGAAGAAAAATATAATTATATTTTTCTAAACCACTGCCTTGATCAGTACAAAACAGGTGTCATTTAAAAGCTTAGTGTCTGAACTTTACAATGCATAAGGCTCTTCGATTAACTCCTAGTAGTAGTGAGTTATTTGCAGACAAATCAAAAAAATGTTTTCATAATTCATGAAATGTTTTTGTGCCATGTACTCTAATATGTCAAAATCATACAGCTGCAGATAGTCATGTGTCATATCATTTGAAGAAGTAGAATAAAACAGAGTAGAATTAAACAAGCTATTGTTTGGGGCTTTAACTAAACTTGAATGAGGCATGCTTCTGTGTATGTTACTCAAAATTGTGTATGACACAATTTCAAAACTCTCAAGAGCTAAGAAAAAGGCTACATTGGTTCCAAATGCTGTAACTTTGGATTACTTCCATGATATCACCACAAACTTTAATTCACATACAGCTCACATGCTGAGGAATATCGCCAAAAAATGTTTCTCCTACCTTATTTCTTTCCTGAAATATTGAATGTCAAATAAGAATGAAAATTTCCCGTGAGCACACAAATTTTTCATACATTTTATCACATTTCTCAGCATGAGAATGTTCAAATGTAAATAATTTCTTCCCTAAAAAATATAGAAAGATTTCTATCAAATGATAACTACCCTTTGACTCTCCTTGCTACGGTTTTGGAGTTATGAGTCATTATTTTTGTGTATGTCACTCGGGAAAACATCACCTTCCTTCGGGGCTTAAAGGGTTAAGCGGAGTTCATCAAATGAACTAAGGAGGGCAGCAATACGCCCCTGATGCATCTAGCCACAAATCTCTATAGAAGACGAAGAAGAACATAGCATGGCGGAAAAGTGAAGTCCCCTTTGCATGGGAGCTTACGGTCGAATGGACCTCGCCGCAATTTGTTAGCATTATAGCTAGTATCATTTGTGCCTCGTAAAAACTCACTGCTGTCCTTTTAAATGTTTTGCCTTTTTCAGCGTGTATCTGAAACTTAATTAAGAGAATGCGAAACTTAACGAGTTTCTGTCAGCTACTTGATACATTATTCTGAGGGAGCCCGTCTTTACTGTGTCATTATAATGAGTAACGTTATTTAAAAACTGTTTCTTTGTGTGTAATCTGCAGTGGACCCATGCTTCAGAGGTAACCGCTATTCATTCATATTATTAATCATAGTTTCTAGCATTACAGAGTAGTTGAACTCTCCGTTTCAGACTGCTAATTTGACTTCCACGTGAAAGACTGGTTCTCGCGCTCTCTCTCTCTCTCTCTCTCTCTCTCTCTCTCTCAATTCAATATTCAATTCAATATGTGCTTTATTGGCATGGCAGTTGTTACAATGTATTGCCAAATGAATTTAGAACAGATATGTATTTAAATAATAATAAATAAATACATGCATGTGTATATATAATTAAATAAAATAGAACAAATCAATTCTATAAATTCTAGAATTCTATGAACAATTTAAAATTCAGTGGTGTGGGGGGGGGGGG
>NW_015645062.1:106746-122600 GCF_001515625.1 Sinocyclocheilus rhinocerous
GTGTGTGTGTGTGATGTTGGTGTGTGTGTGTGTGTGGGCGCATCACTGATTTGTTGACTCCTCCCTCTTTTTGTGACCGGCATCAATGTATCTTGCTGCTAGTAAGATACAATCTTGTTTTACACCTAATAAATATTGAAGTTGTGTTTTCTTGTTTAACATTTTGAAGTCAGGGCAAAGTGTTTCAAATTTTGATAAGGAAATTAACTTGATAGTTAGTGCAGCTGGTGAGGAAGTGTTGCTCTGTCTCCACTTCCCCATGATTACAGTATGGGCAGACGCGGCTCTCTTTGGGCAGCCAGTGCTGTCGATATCTGCCCGTCTCTATAGTCAGAATATGACTGCTCAGTCTGTACCTCGTCATTTGTCAAATTTACAGTCTTTCACTGTACTCAGATATTCTGCAGTTGTGTAATCTCTATTTAGGGCCAAATAACATTCAAATTTACTTTGTTTTTCTGTTGTTTCATTCCAATAGGTTAGATAATTTTCTTTTTGTGCTTTTATAATTTGATTGGGCGGTATTTTGTGGATGAATATTTCAGAGTCCTGATGCTGGATGTTGTTAGTCATGTTAGTTTGTTTTTGCAGCTTCAGGACCATCTGAATCAGGGGACTTTTTTCAGGGTTCACTTCATGGTTTTTAAGGGCTTTAAAATGGTAAGAGTTGGGGTCACTCATTTTTAGGTGTTTCCAAAATTTGATGGCTCTGACAGGCATCAATGTATCTTGCTGCTAGTAAGATACAATCTTGTTTTTCACCTAATAAATATTGAAGTTGTGTTTTCTTGTTTAACATTTTGAAGTCAGGGTAAAGTATTTCAAATTTGGGATAAAATGTGCTTCTAATTTCTTCAAAGTGAGGGCAGCTGGTGAGGAAGTGTTGCTCTGTCTCCACTTCCCCATGATTACAGTAAGGGCAGATGCGGCTCTCTCTGGGCAGCCAGTGCTGTCGATATCTGCCCGTCTCTATAGTCAGAATATGACTGCTCAGTCTGTACCTCGTCATTTGTCAAATTTACAGTCTTTCACTGTACTCAGATATTCTGCAGTTGTGTAATCTCTATTTAGGGCCAAATAACATTCAAGTTTACTTTGTTTTTCTGTTGTTTCAGTCCAATAGGTTAGATAATTTTCTTTTTGTGCTTTTATAATTTGATTCGGCTGAATTTTGTGGATGAATATTTCAGTGTCCTGATGCTGACTGTTGTTAGTCATGTTAGTTTGTTTTTGCAGCTTCAGGACCATCTGAATCTGGGGACTTTTTTCAGGGTTCACTTCATGGTTTTTAAGGGCTTTAAAATGGTAAGAGTTGGGGTCACTTATTTTTAGGTGTTTCCAAAATTTGATGGCTCATTTCTCAATGCATATTAGTAGAGGGTATTGGCCTAATTCTTCCCTGCATGTGTTGTTCGGTGTGTTCCTCTCTGTACTCTGAGGATACTCTTACAGAACTCTGCATGCAGGGCTTCAATCAGATTTTTGTCCCATCTTTCAAATTCGTGATTTAAGAGAGGACCCCACACTTCACTTCTCTCTCTCTCTCTCTTAATTTTTATTTATTTATAGTAACTAACTAACCTGGGCCCAGTCGCATAAGAAACATAATGGCTAGTGACATGTTAAAGGACTAGTTTGTCCAAATCGCAGTTAGCCATGGAATAGTGGAATCAGTCATACTTTTCTGATTCAAATTAGACCACCTAGAGACTGAGCTGCTGCTTCTGTCTCTTGTAAGTGTTTGTGCATATGCGTATATTAATTGGGGATGGCCGATATGGACTTAAAACTATATAATAATATTTTCTGGTGTTTATTGTGATATCAATGACGATTTAAGACAATTCCCCGTTGTTTTTGGCAACAAGTGATAGCTGCATGCAGTCTTGAGAGCCTCAGAAACACAAGCATTGATCTAAAAGTATAACCTACCCATCATCAACCCAAACAATTCTGTATTTTTTCATGCTCTCATGGTGCAAACAGCAAAAGTAACAATTCCAAGCATGTCTTCAGTTAGGTTACAAAATTATAAAATAGTGCAAATAAAAACTAATAAAGTAATAAACATGTTAATGTAACCTGATAAAGTAACCAAATTCATTGTGAAACAGTCAATGATGCATTTATAAATTTGTAAAAAAAAAAAAAAAAAAGATTCAAAAGGTAACAGTCCCAACTCTGTCTCTAGTTAGGTTACAAAATAGTGCAAATCACAACATGATAAATTAAAAATAAATTAACAAATGAAATTTCAATAAAAGTCCAATTAAAATATAAACGCTGATATACTCTTATTGTAAACAAAATGTGGAGATGAGGCTGACATGAAAATGTTCAGTGCAAGGTATAAATGTTCAGTAGTGCAAGGTATAATACATATACTAGTAAAAATGTGATTCAGGAAAAAGAGCCTTTCAAAAAGAGAACAGGGCTCACATCTTAAGATTTTTGGTCAAGAATACAAACATATCCACTGTAGTTTGTTTCAGAATCTTTTGATATGTTACTAGGGATGCACCGAAATGAAAATTCTTGGCCGAAGCCGAACAAAATGAAACACTGGGCCGAAGGCCGAATACCGAACACGGTTTTTCAAATTTTCTTCCCCCATGTAGGCCTATTTTGCCTTTTTTTTTTCACCATTGCATAAATTCAATAGCCAAAATGTGCTTTTTACTGTTTTGTCCTGCTTTTCAAATAAAAAATACAATTACAAAAGACTTCTTTTAAAACATTAGAATATATTACAGATGCCAATTTGAACACTATGTGTGAATGTTATAATAAATGTATTAATAGAGCTGTTGTAGGGTAATTATTATTATCATTATTATTGTCTTTTTAATTTTATTTTATAGAACAACAGTAAAATTACAATACTATAATTTATGAATGTTGATGGAGTTACTTTTTCTCGGCTTTTATTTTGGCAGAAACCCGCAGGAAGATCTCAGTGCTTCTTTTTGTTGACAACAGCATGCAGATTTATAAATGATTCTCATTACGAATTTGGGAAGATGTTTGTTGCACGTATCACATTGTCACATAACTTAAAAAAATTCACAAAAATGTTACTGAGCAACTGACGAGTAAGTAACAGTTTCAGTGCAGATTTTCCTCGCGCTTTGGACTTTGAACCCTGGCGCCGCGAGCTTGTGCAGCGCTGTCAGAATACATGCAATTCGTGCGTGCATTAGAAAATATAACATTCTGCAGTTTATTTACTAATCGTTTGAGGCCATTTCGCGATTTCAATCATCATACAGTAGCCTAACCACCAGCATCAGCCACCTCTTCTTCTCATCGGAGACATGCGATTCAGAACAGTCTCTCGCTGTCGGTGCTTCGTGCTTATAATGATTTCTGCGTCTTTCTCTTGATAGTTTTTAATACTTTCACACTGCCGACATGTTTGCTGCATTAGTGCGTGCCTCTGTTTGATCGCTTTAGTCATTGTTCGGTACATATGATTCGGCCTTTTCGCTTATTCGGCCGAACACCGAAAGAGATTTTTTTGCTGTTTTCAGCCGAATATTCGGTGCATCCCTAGTTACTACATTCCACCAGTAGAATACACTTCTCTGAGGGTGTACTTCCGGCAGGGATACACAAGTACTTTTTTGCAAAACAACTAATATTAGGGAAATTCACCTTGCTCTCACCATCTGCCAGTAGACTACAGAAGTAGTTTGTCTCATTTTTCTGTGTGTCAGAAAGACTGATCAGCTCAGCAGCTGGTTTCTTGAAAAAGCTTCCAAGGCATGATGATTCAGTCACGAGTTTGTGCAGAGAAAGGCCAAGTTCTGTTTGAGCATCTTTGAGTGCTCGCTGCTTTTTTCAGCTGTGCAGTGGCCATAGCAAGACAGTCTTGTCCACATGTTCAGAGTGACTGCTTTTAGTATATTAGCTCCATTGTCTGTTGTCAGGCACAACTGTTTCTCCTTGTCTAAAATCTAAATCTAGTCTAAATCCCATTCTTGAGGAAACTGCTTCAGGCCACTTGAAATGTTTTCACCCGTGTGGACAGCATTGTTTGTAACCTACCACAGCACCCCAGGTGAAAAAAAAGTACACTTCTATAATGTACTTAAAGTGCTCTATTTGTGCACACTAATTTTGTACTTAATATAGTAAAAATGATTCTTTAGTACTTCTTAAGATAAACTTAAGATCATCTAAGTGTTAACTGCAATTTTGGAACACCGTGAATATGAACTAAAATCCACTTTTAACATACTATCTCTGTATTTAAAAAATTTATTTAGTCACCACTTGAGTGTACTAGTGTATGGAAGATGGTTCAAGTGTACTACAAGTGGTAACTAAATACAGAGATAATATGTTAAAAGCACATTTTAGTTCATATTCATGGTGTCCCAAAATAGCACAATTGAGTACACATAGATGATCTTAAGTTTATCTTAAGAAGTACTAAATAATCATTTTTAGTATATTAAGTACAAAATTGTGTGTGACAAGTGTGTGAAAATAGAGCACTTTAAGTACATTATGGTAGTGCACTTGTTTTTCACCTGGGACTCTTCATACATCGCTGACTGAGCTGTATCGGAGAAATACTTCCTTGAAAGCATGTTATGTCTTGCTTCCAGTTTATGGATAATTTGCTTGAATCCTTCCTTCTCGACAGTTTGGAATAGCAGCATGTCTTTTGCCAAATAAAACGCCTTTGTCTCTGGCAATTCTGTCCATAGTTTACTTGGTACACCCAAGTAAACTATGTGGTACACCCATTAGTTTACTTTACCCTAAAAAGGGTAAACCCATAAAGAGACATCAGAAAATTAATTTAATGCTATTTTTCATCTTATTGGGACTCAATACAATTTCATGATATTTTTCAAAACTTGACTCTTATATTTTATTTTAATGTTGTATCCCCCAGGGTATGTTGCTCCTTTGGGGGTATAAATTCACTGGAAACAACACTTGTTTATCAATGCTTGTTACAGCATGGTTGTAATTCCTGAATGTTTTGGAGTACAGACCAAACGTTGGTCTCTTTTTAAAGAAGACACATAGCAGATTATTGCTGAAGGGAAAGCATTTCAAAAAAAGAAAGTAGAAAAAAGTTATAAAAGTTTAGGTTTACAGTAAAGATAATGTAGTATACTAATTGTTTTTATTTTATATAAAATACATCTTTTATAAAATATGTTGCACTCTAAAATTGCTATAAAATCAAAGCCATGTGTCAAACAGATTTATGTTCCAAATTTGAAGTTGATATCACAAAAACTGTGGTTCCTGTGAGATTTTCTTCGGGCACTATACCAAAAATAACCACTGGGATACACCCAAACTCTATTGAATTTTTCTAATGCAGTTTTCTGTTACAAATCAATCATTTTCTGTCACAATATCACATCTATTACAAAACAGTCACCAAATATGGAATCTTGACTGTCAGACCTTTCCAACGATATGTGTTTTGTCAAGATTACAAAAAGATTTGATTTTCTAAAACACAAGCCACAAAGTCACACAGTCTATATGTATGTTTTGTATCTTCATTTATACCTCTAAAAGGGCGACGTATCCCCTGAGATGCAAACATTTAGAGACAGATTACAAAAAATATAAGCATTTAATTTATAAAATTTCAATGTAAACCTAATAAGTAGGGGTGTGCGATATATATCGTCTGCGATAATATCGTAATTGTTGTTTTAACGATGTGCAATTTGACATTATCGAGTATTTTGCAAAAACCAAACAAAACACCTACAGAGTGCACGCATACATTACGTGATGAAGTCTAGTGAGTTAAACAGTGCACGTGCGCATTTAGAGAGTGTTCTTTCAATGCATGATTCAGTCTATTAAAATGCATTAAGAAAGATCACAAAATTCAAGATATGGGGGCAGAAAATGTACATATTTATATCATTTCATATAGTTAAAATCACTCGAAGAGTGCCGTTTTTTTTTTTTTTTCAAAAATAAGTATGATTACAAATGTGATACTGATTTTATACAACAGTTCAATAAACAATAAGTTAATATTAAGAGACTTACGTTTTAGACATCATATTGCCTGTTTTTGCTCTATTTCGCCAACCAAAAATAATTCCAAACAGCCACCACAGAACAGTTTTGCATCTCTGAGCATTGACGGTGTTTCGTTCCTGAATGAATCAACCGTTTAAATGATTCGGTTCAATCGCAATGACTCACTTGTTTACAGTGACTTGCTGCCACCTACTGGCGATTTTAATTTCACATTTAAAGTATTGAATTATCTTTTCATTTTTAAAATAATTTCAAACATCAGTATTCAATGTTTTATGTTTAAAATATCAAAACATTATGCATTTGTAACTGCAGGTTAAAGCACTCCATGTCCCTCTGAGCTGAATTAAATGGTGTGCAAATACATCTAAATGCCACTTCAGATGCAACTTCTGGAAAGATTAATTTGGTTGATACTGGTTTCATTTGTTTGGTAACAGCCTAAATGTCTTATTCTAATTGACTGATTAAACGTAACAATTTGACTCAAAAGATGCACACTTTTAGAAAAAAATGGCTTTATTAAAGGTAAAAATGCCCATGAAAGGTAAAAATCAATTTAAACTTATATATGAAAAGATTAATTTCTGTTCACTGATGTGAACTGACCACACAGAATGAAGAAAATCAAAAACTGCAGCTGTCCATGGTGGTCAGATATCAGCACAATAACACACTCGGCAAAATATCGTCTAATTATCGTTATCAAAATTATCCCAAAAAATATTGAGATCTTTTTTTCTCAATATCGCACACCCCTACTAATAAGCTAATGCTGAACAACAGGTTTTTAAACAGGTAAGTCCCCTCCAACGTGTGAAAATATGTGAACTAGATCAAGTTTTATCGGAGGGTGAGTAGATTTCCCACTACAATTTTGCAGTTTTACACCCATGCTACACCCATGCAGTTTTAAATGCTGCCCGTGAGCTATACAAAGAATGGAGAAACAGAAGTCACCTCATCTAAATATTCACAACAAACATCCTTTCAAGATGAAAGCAAGAAATGAGACCTATGCTTTCACTGCTTCTCCCCCCAGCTTCTCAAATGTTTGTATTCCCCAGGATACGTTGCCCCTTTTAGGGTTAAGGAAAACAATTAGCAAATGCACTTGGCAATTTTCGTCTGAGTAGGAATTTTCTTAACTTTAGACCTTCACATTGGTGTCTCTGTCTCCAAGTGCATCTTTAGACTTTCTTTATACGCTAGTTTGTGTTTGAGACGGTGTAACACTGTGTTTCCACCCTTTTATAACCATAGTTTTTTTTTGGCAAACTTTGCATATTTTGGTCGTTTGCTTCACATCTGATTTTCAGTTACCAAACTAGTTCCAGATTGTAGAGGTAGCTCCTCCTCAGCTTCACGTCCGCCTTCCGCCATACTTGTTTTCGCGTTGCACATGAGCTGCAAATGGTTCTCACACAGAAATACTTCATCAACTAGACTTTGTTGTTATTCTTATTGTGGGGAGAATTTCTACCTGTATATGTGGCCCAGTCGGTAAAAACTAAAGTGGCATAATTTAATTATGAGATAAAGTATATCAAAGTAGTCATAGCCATAAATATGATGAAAATAGGTTATGTGTGTTTATCGCTGTAAATTATTATATCATGAGATTTGAGATAAAGTCCTCAGTATTTCATTTATAACTTCATAAATACTAAAATTTACTGAAAACTATTTTATTGACAATTTGTTTTAATTACTTTGTGCAAAAAATACTGAAGGTTGGCTTCATAAACATTGAGTTCAATCGTCTCTGGGTTTACTTTCGGTGCAGGAACACCTGCTGATTCTCATATCATTCAGTTCAGAACCTTCTTTTCTACCATTAGAAAGTGCAAACAGACCTTAATATCAATTCACACAAGCGCAAATCAGGTCAGTGCTGGGAAAGTCAAGAAAATTGTGACTTCAGCCGGCGTCCGATTATTATTATAATTTTTTTTTTGTGGCATCACTGAAATGTCAAAAACACCTTAATTGTTTTGTAACTCAACATTCTGCCAAGATAAATTGTTAATTGTTGTTACAATTAAGCTCTTGTGGTACACCCATTCATTTCAATGTTTTTGTGCTTTTTAGACATGCGCATCATAATAAACCTGTTTTACAAAATCTTTTCATAAATGTGTCATGTATCACCGAAAATGGGAGAATTACAGCTTTAATGTGGTATTTGGCACATAGTTAGGATGATTATGGTTCAAATGTGTTGCAGATTTAAATATTAGCTTGTCTTTATATTGGAACTTCTCAAAAACATGGTTTTCTGAGCCCGAGATTGTCTTTGAAATGGTCTTGTTCAGTCAATATTAAAGATATCGAGGTTATATTTTCACATAATGTCCTTTAGGATGATTTTATTTAGAAAACATAAAGAAAAAAAAATTACATTATATAGGTTTCTACAGACTTGGTCACATATCACAAACGATATCGCCTATCCCTAAAATTAATGTATGATTTTGTGAGATTCACAGAGCTGTTCTCTTTGTAGTAAAGGGGATGTCAGAAAAATGTCACACTTTAGTTGCATCCTGCTTCATGTAGTACAATTAATCCAGTTAGGATAGTTCTTAGGACAAATGTTCCTTGTGTTATTACCTAGGTAATGGTTACAGTTTATCATTGTGCAACTTGGGAAAGAGTCCCCCCGCCACCAAAAAATAAAAAATAAATAAAACAATTATGTATGCTATATATTTCAGGAAAAATGGACAAAATATTTATTTTATATTTCTAATGAATTAATTTAAAAAAACAACAACAACAAACTTGTTTAATAATGGTCCTCAAAGAATTATTCAACCACATAATGGAACAAACCATGCAGTACAGCCAGCTGCCTATAAAGGGCAAGCATAGACAGACAAGGTAGCATTGCAGTTTGTGATTCAGCAGAACATTTTTGTCCATAAAATGCCAATTCTGTGGTCGGCAATTAATTTAACCCTTTTGTTTGACATATGCTGAAGGCTTGAAGGACAGAGTGAGAAAACAAGGAAGCATCAGTTTAAGTTTTGAGACTCATCAATAGAAACCTTACTTGACCTTAAAACAGAAACATTTCTGATTACAATTTCAGTAGATCATGATGTTTAACTTTAACTTACATGTTCTTTCTTTTGTTGTGACTGTAGATTAAGGATATGATGGCACTTTTTATGATGGCCAGACCACTGGCACTGAGGCTGCATTTCCTGAGCCATTTGAATGACCAGATCCTTCCATCACTGAAAGCATGTGTTGGTAAGCGTCTGTCTTCTCCTGGTCTCCGAACCTCTACTGTCTGCTTTCCCACATGTTCCAGCCTCAGTCCAAGGGGTGTATGCACCACAGAACGAGACGCAATGTTCCTTGTTGCTGGATCTGTTCGCCCTTACCAGGAGCTCCTCCCCAGTGGAAGTGGTCTGTCTTTGTTGCACCACCTGACTTCTGATGAGGACCACACATTTATGAAACGACTCACCTCCTGTACTTCATCTCAGCAAGTTCTTCGTCTCTTGCGATCTTACCCTCTCCTCTCAGGTGCAGCAGCAGCATCTATACTTCACCGACTGGCAGACTTGGAGCATGATTCCGCATGTGGTCTTTGGAAACCAGAGACACTGCTATCAGATGCGGGCCTTAATAAACTTTGCCAAACACTGGAGCATGATTCAGCCAGATTACAGGATGAGGTAGTGGTTAGAGCTCTCCTGGGCTGTACACGTCTCTACCTTGACCCTCAGAGCCGCCTAGTGCTAAGGCTGGTGTTCGAAAGTCAAAAGAGACTGAATTTGGAACGGCTCAGTGTTGAAGTGCTATGTGGGTTATCAAGGGCTTTATTTGCATTGGAAGGCCCTAACAGTGGCATGATAAAACAGGCTATGAGTCAGCTCCAAAATAAAGATACAGCTCAATGGAATACGGCAGAGCTAGTTGCTGTTTACTCTATGCTAGCAACTGGTTTGGGTGAAGATGGATGCTATCTGGAGCTTCTAAATGAAATGAATGCTCAGGCACTTCAATTAGTGCAACAAATGGGCCCAGGGGCGATTAGCGAAATTCTAGGTGCTTTATTCAAATTGAGACATAAGGAAGCATTACCACTTGTAATTGCACTTTGCAAGCAAGCTGTCCATCATGTGCAAAACTTTGCAGATCCAGAACTGATTGTGGTGTTGTCAGCACTTATGCACTATGGACACAGTGACCACTTTCTTGTGGAAGCTCTTGAGCGCCATGTGCCCAAGGTTGCCTTTACTGCTCATGCAGAAACCGTAACCAAGGTGATGCAGTTTTTCCGGCGATGGCGCATTCTTTCTCCGCCTGTTTTTAACACGGTGGCTGAGAGTTTTGTGTATCGTGCAGAGGAGTACTCGACGTGGCAGGTGTCACAACAGATAGCTGCACTGGGAGTTTTGGGATACCTGCCACCTGATGCTGGGAGATTGTTCCGAAAGGTGGAGTCTGTTTTGCATGCCCGGTTTTCCCAATTTCAGCCCAGAGCCCTGCTAGACCTACTGTATGCCTGTACCCTTCTACAGAGATACCCACTTAACTTTGTCTCAAAAGTCTTCAGCCCTTACTTCATGCAACAACTACAGGGTGAGAAACAATTAAACATTTTCTATACAGTACCTGGGTTCAATTTTCAAGAACATTCAAGATTAATTGATCACTTATTTTAATGTCAATTGATTAATTAATCATTACGATTAATACGGAATAATGATATTTGGAGTTCTCCATGTTCATATACACGTGGCTTACTTATAAATTGTTTAAATATGCTCAAATATGAGTATTGGTATTTAGCTAATAATTTAAATGTAATTCTTTAATTTATTACTATAATTAGTGTATGGTATAGAAAATACAGATTGGTTGTTGTGAAACGGTGATTTCACCATCTACTTGCATAATTACTGAACATATTTATGCTGAAATTGGTTAATAGACAATAGAAGCTTAATTCTTTAAAAATGATTTAGCACTTAAACATTAACATCTCTATGCAATATACTGAACTTTATAAATATATTTTCCATCTCTCTTTTGAAGGGGAGGAGGGCAGTGGGATAGATCACAGAGTGCTTGCACAGCTGACCCAACTTTACATGACTGTAAAGCTCGAGTGTCCATTTTATGATGTGAGTGAAACTGCATTATTATTATAATTTTTTTTACTATGCTTAAGACTTGATGCTGTTTTATACCAAATGTGATGTGAAAAATGAAACAAATTCCAAACAAATGGTTCTTTCACACCGAGCAAATGGAATCGCTGTCAGGCTGAAAGAAATGTAACATTCATGTCAGTACAATAGAGGGCACAACATACATCACCTTTCAGCTAGGGGTGGGGGGCAATGAACACATTCACGGTTTTGTCTTATGTTGGTTAATGGTCAAATAACTTGCACGTAAACAATTTAAATATGTTTTTTAGTAAATGTTTTATTTACAGTGCAGGGCTGTTTGATTTTGTCAATTATATTGTGATTGTTTAGTCATATATTACTATTTGAAATTATAGTTTTTTTTTTTTTTTGGTAAACCCCAGGGCCGGATTGACCTCTTTTTGTGACATAGGCAAAACACATTTTTGGGCCCCCCTTCACTATTAATATAATAGGCCTAATATTACCACCCAAGCAAACAAAAATATTTCTTAATCAGTGGAAACTTTATAGTGTTTTCTATTCATTGTGCAACTTGGGAAAGAGTCCCCCCGCCACCAAAAAATAAAAAATAAATAAAACAATTATGTATGCTATATATTTCAGGAAAAATGGACAAAATATTTATTTTATATTTCTAATGAATTAATTTAAAAAAACAACAACAACAAACTTGTTTAATAATGGTCCTCAAAGAATTATTCAACCACATAATGGAACAAACCATGCAGTACAGCCAGCTGCCTATAAAGGGCAAGCATAGACAGACAAGGTAGCATTGCAGTTTGTGATTCAGCAGAACATTTTTGTCCATAAAATGCCAATTCTGTGGTCGGCAATTAATTTAACCCTTTTGTTTGACATATGCTGAAGGCTTGAAGGACAGAGTGAGAAAACAAGGAAGCATCAGTTTAAGTTTTGAGACTCATCAATAGAAACCTTACTTGACCTTAAAACAGAAACATTTCTGATTACAATTTCAGTAGATCATGATGTTTAACTTTAACTTACATGTTCTTTCTTTTGTTGTGACTGTAGATTAAGGATATGATGGCACTTTTTATGATGGCCAGACCACTGGCACTGAGGCTGCATTTCCTGAGCCATTTGAATGACCAGATCCTTCCATCACTGAAAGCATGTGTTGGTAAGCGTCTGTCTTCTCCTGGTCTCCGAACCTCTACTGTCTGCTTTCCCACATGTTCCAGCCTCAGTCCAAGGGGTGTATGCACCACAGAACGAGACGCAATGTTCCTTGTTGCTGGATCTGTTCGCCCTTACCAGGAGCTCCTCCCCAGTGGAAGTGGTCTGTCTTTGTTGCACCACCTGACTTCTGATGAGGACCACACATTTATGAAACGACTCACCTCCTGTACTTCATCTCAGCAAGTTCTTCGTCTCTTGCGATCTTACCCTCTCCTCTCAGGTGCAGCAGCAGCATCTATACTTCACCGACTGGCAGACTTGGAGCATGATTCCGCATGTGGTCTTTGGAAACCAGAGACACTGCTATCAGATGCGGGCCTTAATAAACTTTGCCAAACACTGGAGCATGATTCAGCCAGATTACAGGATGAGGTAGTGGTTAGAGCTCTCCTGGGCTGTACACGTCTCTACCTTGACCCTCAGAGCCGCCTAGTGCTAAGGCTGGTGTTCGAAAGTCAAAAGAGACTGAATTTGGAACGGCTCAGTGTTGAAGTGCTATGTGGGTTATCAAGGGCTTTATTTGCATTGGAAGGCCCTAACAGTGGCATGATAAAACAGGCTATGAGTCAGCTCCAAAATAAAGATACAGCTCAATGGAATACGGCAGAGCTAGTTGCTGTTTACTCTATGCTAGCAACTGGTTTGGGTGAAGATGGATGCTATCTGGAGCTTCTAAATGAAATGAATGCTCAGGCACTTCAATTAGTGCAACAAATGGGCCCAGGGGCGATTAGCGAAATTCTAGGTGCTTTATTCAAATTGAGACATAAGGAAGCATTACCACTTGTAATTGCACTTTGCAAGCAAGCTGTCCATCATGTGCAAAACTTTGCAGATCCAGAACTGATTGTGGTGTTGTCAGCACTTATGCACTATGGACACAGTGACCACTTTCTTGTGGAAGCTCTTGAGCGCCATGTGCCCAAGGTTGCCTTTACTGCTCATGCAGAAACCGTAACCAAGGTGATGCAGTTTTTCCGGCGATGGCGCATTCTTTCTCCGCCTGTTTTTAACACGGTGGCTGAGAGTTTTGTGTATCGTGCAGAGGAGTACTCGACGTGGCAGGTGTCACAACAGATAGCTGCACTGGGAGTTTTGGGATACCTGCCACCTGATGCTGGGAGATTGTTCCGAAAGGTGGAGTCTGTTTTGCATGCCCGGTTTTCCCAATTTCAGCCCAGAGCCCTGCTAGACCTACTGTATGCCTGTACCCTTCTACAGAGATACCCACTTAACTTTGTCTCAAAAGTCTTCAGCCCTTACTTCATGCAACAACTACAGGGTGAGAAACAATTAAACATTTTCTATACAGTACCTGGGTTCAATTTTCAAGAACATTCAAGATTAATTGATCACTTATTTTAATGTCAATTGATTAATTAATCATTACGATTAATACGGAATAATGATATTTGGAGTTCTCCATGTTCATATACACGTGGCTTACTTATAAATTGTTTAAATATGCTCAAATATGAGTATTGGTATTTAGCTAATAATTTAAATGTAATTCTTTAATTTATTACTATAATTAGTGTATGGTATAGAAAATACAGATTGGTTGTTGTGAAACGGTGATTTCACCATCTACTTGCATAATTACTGAACATATTTATGCTGAAATTGGTTAATAGACAATAGAAGCTTAATTCTTTAAAAATGATTTAGCACTTAAACATTAACATCTCTATGCAATATACTGAACTTTATAAATATATTTTCCATCTCTCTTTTGAAGGGGAGGAGGGCAGTGGGATAGATCACAGAGTGCTTGCACAGCTGACCCAACTTTACATGACTGTAAAGCTCGAGTGTCCATTTTATGATGTGAGTGAAACTGCATTATTATTATAATTTTTTTTACTATGCTTAAGACTTGATGCTGTTTTATACCAAATGTGATGTGAAAAATGAAACAAATTCCAAACAAATGGTTCTTTCACACCGAGCAAATGGAATCGCTGTCAGGCTGAAAGAAATGTAACATTCATGTCAGTACAATAGAGGGCACAACATACATCACCTTTCAGCTAGGGGTGGGGGGCAATGAACACATTCACGGTTTTGTCTTATGTTGGTTAATGGTCAAATAACTTGCACGTAAACAATTTAAATATGTTTTTTAGTAAATGTTTTATTTACAGTGCAGGGCTGTTTGATTTTGTCAATTATATTGTGATTGTTTAGTCATATATTACTATTTGAAATTATAGTTTTTTTTTTTTTTTGGTAAACCCCAGGGCCGGATTGACCTCTTTTTGTGACATAGGCAAAACACATTTTTGGGCCCCCCTTCACTATTAATATAATAGGCCTAATATTACCACCCAAGCAAACAAAAATATTTCTTAATCAGTGGAAACTTTATAGTGTTTTCTATCGCAATAAGCGCTTGCGTTCAGTCAATAACAATTGAATGTAGTTCTTAATTTGTTTGAGGACTGAGAAAGATCATTCCATTAATAGGCGCGGCGACGTGGCCACATAACCACTTCGGGAGTTATTTCTCTAATAATTTAAATTTTTTTTATTATTTTATTCATTGGGAAATCCTGATGAGGCAAGTAAATCAGCATCTGTCAGGTGTCCAGCTCATGTTCTGCAAAGGTCTGCATACTGTCTGTGTGACTGTTTGGATGATGAAAATGGTAGTTGGTAATGTAATCTAGGTACCTCATTTTAGGTACATTTTTAGATTACTTTTTTTATCTAACTTGTTTTAAACTTACAAAATAAGCATACTGTACAACACTAATGTAAAATAAAAATAAAATATTAAATTTTTTGTATATCAACATCATAAAATTAAACACTGCATTACACCAGGGTTTCCCATACTGGTCTTAATATAAGAACTGTAATAGTTTGTGAGTTGTCAAAAGCTAATTATTAAATCATGAAAATGTAAAAATAAATAAATATTTTAACACTAAAAAAAAAAAAAATTTTATTTGTTTACCTCCAAGTCAGTGTGACCATTAATTAACAGAGAACTGTAAACATGCAAATGTGTTCCTCAGAGATATTTCAACTAAATTATTTTAGGTTTGGCTGATAAAAAATGTTTGGGAATCCCTTGATTACATGAACAAACATTAGTAGACATGACATTACACACCCAAAGTCTTCCAGGTTTGAAATATTTTTGTTCAAACTTCCAGAATCAACAGCTACTGAATATTACTGGACATTATGGTGACATAGCGTTTCACAGCCATACATCACCATTAAAGGGATAGTTCACTCAAAAATGAAAATTCTGTCAGTAATCACTCACCCTCGTGTCGTTCCAAACCCGTAAGACCTTTGTTCAACTTAGGAACACAAATTAAGATATTTTTGATGAAATCTGAGCAAGGGAACTACCACGGTCTAGGCACAGAAACGAATATGAACGTAGGTCTTTTGGGTTTGGAATGACATGAGGGTGAGTAATTAACA